>NC_092098.1:57552480-57804980 GCF_045679555.1 Salvelinus alpinus
TGAACCAGGTATAGACTTGGTGGATATGAACCAGGTATAGACTTGGTGAATATGAACCAGGTATAGACTTGGTGGATATGAACCAGGTATAGACTTGGTGGATATGAACCAGGTATAGACTTGGTGGATATGAACCAGGTATAGACTTGGTGGATATGAACCAGGTATAGACTTGGTGGATATGAACCAGGTATAGACTTGGTGAATATGAACCAGGTATAGACTTGGTGAATATGAACCAGGTATAGACTTGGTGAATATGAACCAGGTATAGACTTGGTGGATATGAACCAGGTATAGACTTGGTGGATATGAACCAGGTATAGACTTGGTGGATATGAACCAGGTATAGACTTGGTGGATATGAACCAGGTATAGACTTGGTGGATATGAACCAGGTATAGACTTGGTGGATATGAACCAGGTATAGACTTGGTGGATATGAACCAGGTATAGACTTGGTGGATATGAACCAGGTATAGACTTGGTGGATATGAACCAGGTATAGACTTGGTGGATATGAACCAGGTATAGACTTGGTGAATATGAACCAGGTATAGACTTGGTGGATATGAACCAGGTATAGACTTGGTGGATATGAACCAGGTATAGACTTGGTGGATATGAACCAGGTATAGACTTGGTGGATATGAACCAGGTATAGACTTGGTGGATATGAACCAGGTATAGAACCAGGTATAGACTTGGTGGATATGAACCAGGTATAGACTTGGTGAATATGAACCAGGTATAGACTTGGTGAATATGAACCAGGTATAGACTTGGTGAATATGAACCAGGTATAGACTTGGTGAATATGAACCAGGTATAGACTTGGTGGATATGAACCAGGTATAGAACCAGGTATAGACTTGGTGGATATGAACCAGGTATAGACTTGGTGAATATGAACCAGGTATAGACTTGGTGGATATGAACCAGGTATAGAACCAGGTATAGACTTGGTGGATATGAACCAGGTATAGACTTGGTGGATATGAACCAGGTATAGACTTGGTGAATATGAACCAGGTATAGACTTGGTGAATATGAACCAGGTATAGACTTGGTGAATATGAACCAGGTATAGACTTGGTGGATATGAACCAGGTATAGAACCAGGTATAGACTTGGTGGATATGAACCAGGTATAGACTTGGTGAATATGAACCAGGTATAGACTTGGTGGATATGAACCAGGTATAGACTTGGTGGATATGAACCAGGTATAGACTTGGTGGATATGAACCAGGTATAGAACCAGGTATAGACTTGGTGGATATGAACCAGGTATAGACTTGGTGAATATGAACCAGGTATAGACTTGGTGGATATGAACCAGGTATAGACTTGGTGGATATGAACCAGGTATAGACTTGGTGAATATGAACCAGGTATAGACTTGGTGGATATGAACCAGGTATAGAACCAGGTATAGACTTGGTGGATATGAACCAGGTATAGACTTGGTGGATATGAACCAGGTATAGACTTGGTGGATATGAACCAGGTATAGACTTGGTGAATATGAACCAGGTATAGACTTGGTGGATATGAACCAGGTATAGACTTGGTGGATATGAACCAGGTATAGACTTGGTGGATATGAACCAGGTATAGACTTGGTGAATATGAACCAGGTATAGACTTGGTGGATATGAACCAGGTATAGACTTGGTGGATATGAACCAGGTATAGACTTGGTGGATATGAACCAGGTATAGACTTGGTGGATATGAACCAGGTATAGACTTGGTGGATATGAACCAGGTATAGACTTGGTGGATATGAACCAGGTATAGACTTGGTGGATATGAACCAGGTATAGACTTGGTGGATATGAACCAGGTATAGACTTGGTGGATATGAACCAGGTATAGACTTGGTGGATATGAACCAGGTATAGACTTGGTGGATATGAACCAGGTATAGACTTGGTGGATATGAACCAGGTATAGACTTGGTGGATATGAACCAGGTATAGACTTGGTGGATATGAACCAGGTATAGACTTGGTGGATATGAACCAGGTATAGAACCAGGTATAGACTTGGTGGATATGAACCAGGTATAGACTTGGTGGATATGAACCAGGTATAGACTTGGTGAATATGAACCAGGTATAGACTTGGTGGATATGAACCAGGTATAGACTTGGTGAATATGAACCAGGTATAGACTTGGTGGATATGAACCAGGTATAGACTTGGTGGATATGAACCAGGTATAGACTTGGTGGATATGAACCAGGTATAGACTTGGTGGATATGAACCAGGTATAGACTTGGTGGATATGAACCAGGTATAGACTTGGTGGATATGAACCAGGTATAGACTTGGTGGATATGAACCAGGTATAGACTTGGTGGATATGAACCAGGTATAGACTTGGTGGATATGAACCAGGTATAGACTTGGTGAATATGAACCAGGTATAGACTTGGTGGATATGAACCAGGTATAGAACCAGGTATAGACTTGGTGGATATGAACCAGGTATAGAACCAGGTATAGACTTGGTGGATATGAACCAGGTATAGACTTGGTGGATATGAACCAGGTATAGACTTGGTGGATATGAACCAGGTATAGACTTGGTGGATATGAACCAGGTATAGACTTGGTGGATATGAACCAGGTATAGACTTGGTGGATATGAACCAGGTATAGACTTGGTGGATATGAACCAGGTATAGACTTGGTGGATATGAACCAGGTATAGACTTGGTGGATATGAACCAGGTATAGACTTGGTGGATATGAACCAGGTATAGACTTGGTGAATATGAACCAGGTATAGACTTGGTGAATATGAACCAGGTATAGACTTGGTGGATATGAACCAGGTATAGACTTGGTGGATATGAACCAGGTATAGACTTGGTGGATATGAACCAGGTATAGACTTGGTGAATATGAACCAGGTATAGACTTGGTGAATATGAACCAGGTATAGACTTGGTGGATATGAACCAGGTATAGACTTGGTGGATATGAACCAGGTATAGACTTGGTGGATATGAACCAGGTATAGACTTGGTGGATATGAACCAGGTATAGACTTGGTGGATATGAACCAGGTATAGAACCAGGTATAGACTTGGTGGATATGAACCAGGTATAGACTTGGTGAATATGAACCAGGTATAGACTTGGTGGATATGAACCAGGTATAGAACCAGGTATAGGCTTGGTGAATATGAACCAGGTATAGACTTGGTGGATATGAACCAGGTATAGACTTGGTGGATATGAACCAGGTATAGACTTGGTGGATATGAACCAGGTATAGACTTGGTGGATATGAACCAGGTATAGACTTGGTGAATATGAACCAGGTATAGACTTGGTGGATATGAACCAGGTATAGACTTGGTGGATATGAACCAGGTATAGACTTGGTGGATATGAACCAGGTATAGACTTGGTGGATATGAACCAGGTATAGACTTGGTGGATATGAACCAGGTATAGACTTGGTGAATATGAACCAGGTATAGACTTGGTGGATATGAACCAGGTATAGACTTGGTGAATATGAACCAGGTATAGACTTGGTGGATATGAACCAGGTATAGAACCAGGTATAGACTTGGTGGATATGAACCAGGTATAGACTTGGTGAATATGAACCAGGTATAGACTTGGTGAATATGAACCAGGTATAGACTTGGTGGATATGAACCAGGTATAGACTTGGTGAATATGAACCAGGTATAGAACCAGGTATAGACTTGGTGGATATGAACCAGGTATAGACTTGGTGAATATGAACCAGGTATAGACTTGGTGGATATGAACCAGGTATAGACTTGGTGGATATGAACCAGGTATAGAACCAGGTATAGACTTGGTGGATATGAACCAGGTATAGAACCAGGTATAGACTTGGTGGATATGAACCAGGTATAGACTTGGTGGATATGAACCAGGTATAGACTTGGTGGATATGAACCAGGTATAGACTTGGTGAATATGAACCAGGTATAGACTTGGTGGATATGAACCAGGTATAGACTTGGTGAATATGAACCAGGTATAGAACCAGGTATAGACTTGGTGGATATGAACCAGGTATAGAACCAGGTATAGACTTGGTGGATATGAACCAGGTATAGACTTGGTGGATATGAACCAGGTATAGAACCAGGTATAGACTTGGTGGATATGAACCAGGTATAGACTTGGTGGATATGAACCAGGTATAGACTTGGTGGATATGAACCAGGTATAGACTTGGTGGATATGAACCAGGTATAGACTTGGTGGATATGAACCAGGTATAGACTTGGTGGATATGAACCAGGTATAGACTTGGTGGATATGAACCAGGTATAGACTTGGTGGATATGAACCAGGTATAGACTTGGTGAATATGAACCAGGTATAGACTTGGTGGATATGAACCAGGTATAGACTTGGTGAATATGAACCAGGTATAGAACCAGGTATAGACTTGGTGGATATGAACCAGGTATAGACTTGGTGAATATGAACCAGGTATAGACTTGGTGGATATGAACCAGGTATAGACTTGGTGAATATGAACCAGGTATAGAACCAGGTATAGACTTGGTGGATATGAACCAGGTATAGAACCAGGTATAGACTTGGTGGATATGAACCAGGTATAGACTTGGTGGATATGAACCAGGTATAGACTTGGGGAATATGAACCAGGTATAGACTTGGTGGATATGAACCAGGTATAGAACCAGGTATAGACTTGGTGGATATGAACCAGGTATAGACTTGGTGGATATGAACCAGGTATAGACTTGGTGGATATGAACCAGGTATAGACTTGGTGGATATGAACCAGGTATAGACTTGGTGGATATGAACCAGGTATAGACTTGGTGGATATGAACCAGGTATAGACTTGGTGGATATGAACCAGGTATAGACTTGGTGGATATGAACCAGGTATAGACTTGGTGGATATGAACCAGGTATAGACTTGGTGGATATGAACCAGGTATAGACTTGGTGGATATGAACCAGGTATAGAACCAGGTATAGAACCAGGTATAGACTTGGTGGATATGAACCAGGTATAGACTTGGTGGATATGAACCAGGTATAGACTTGGTGGATATGAACCAGGTATAGAACCAGGTATAGAACCAGGTATAGACTTGGTGGATATGAACCAGGTATAGACTTGGTGGATATGAACCAGGTATAGACTTGGTGGATATGAACCAGGTATAGACTTGGTGGATATGAACCAGGTATAGAACCAGGTATAGACTTGGTGGATATGAACCAGGTATAGACTTGGTGGATATGAACCAGGTATAGACTTGGTGGATATGAACCAGGTATAGACTTGGTGGATATGAACCAGGTATAGACTTGGTGGATATGAACCAGGTATAGACTTGGTGGATATGAACCAGGTATAGAACCAGGTATAGACTTGGTGGATATGAACCAGGTATAGACTTGGTGGATATGAACCAGGTATAGACTTGGTGGATATGAACCAGGTATAGACTTGGTGGATATGAACCAGGTATAGACTTGGTGGATATGAACCAGGTATAGACTTGGTGGATATGAACCAGGTATAGACTTGGTGGATATGAACCAGGTATAGACTTGGTGGATATGAACCAGGTATAGAACCAGGTATAGACTTGGTGGATATGAACCAGGTATAGACTTGGTGAATATGAACCAGGTATAGACTTGGTGGATATGAACCAGGTATAGACTTGGTGGATATGAACCAGGTATAGACTTGGTGGATATGAACCAGGTATAGACTTGGTGGATATGAACCAGGTATAGACTTGGTGGATATGAACCAGGTATAGACTTGGTGGATATGAACCAGGTATAGACTTGGTGGATATGAACCAGGTATAGACTTGGTGGATATGAACCAGGTATAGACTTGGTGGATATGAACCAGGTATAGAACCAGGTATAGACTTGGTGGATATGAACCAGGTATAGACTTGGTGGATATGAACCAGGTATAGACTTGGTGGATATGAACCAGGTATAGACTTGGTGGATATGAACCAGGTATAGACTTGGTGAATATGAACCAGGTATAGACTTGGTGGATATGAACCAGGTATAGACTTGGTGGATATGAACCAGGTATAGACTTGGTGGATATGAACCAGGTATAGACTTGGTGGATATGAACCAGGTATAGACTTGGTGGATATGAACCAGGTATAGACTTGGTGAATATGAACCAGGTATAGACTTGGTGGATATGAACCAGGTATAGACTTGGTGGATATGAACCAGGTATAGACTTGGTGGATATGAACCAGGTATAGAACCAGGTATAGACTTGGTGGATATGAACCAGGTATAGACTTGGTGGATATGAACCAGGTATAGACTTGGTGGATATGAACCAGGTATAGACTTGGTGGATATGAACCAGGTATAGACTTGGTGAATATGAACCAGGTATAGACTTGGTGGATATGAACCAGGTATAGAACCAGGTATAGACTTGGTGGATATGAACCAGGTATAGACTTGGTGGATATGAACCAGGTATAGACTTGGTGGATATGAACCAGGTATAGACTTGGTGGATATGAACCAGGTATAGACTTGGTGGATATGAACCAGGTATAGACTTGGTGGATATGAACCAGGTATAGACTTGGTGGATATGAACCAGGTATAGACTTGGTGAATATGAACCAGGTATAGACTTGGTGAATATGAACCAGGTATAGAACCAGGTATAGACTTGGTGGATATGAACCAGGTATAGACTTGGTGGATATGAACCAGGTATAGACTTGGTGGATATGAACCAGGTATAGACTTGGTGGATATGAACCAGGTATAGACTTGGTGGATATGAACCAGGTATAGACTTGGTGAATATGAACCAGGTATAGACTTGGTGGATATGAACCAGGTATAGACTTGGTGGATATGAACCAGGTATAGACTTGGTGGATATGAACCAGGTATAGACTTGGTGAATATGAACCAGGTATAGACTTGGTGGATATGAACCAGGTATAGACTTGGTGGATATGAACCAGGTATAGACTTGGTGGATATGAACCAGGTATAGACTTGGTGGATATGAACCAGGTATAGACTTGGTGAATATGAACCAGGTATAGACTTGGTGGATATGAACCAGGTATAGACTTGGTGGATATGAACCAGGTATAGACTTGGTGGATATGAACCAGGTATAGACTTGGTGGATATGAACCAGGTATAGACTTGGTGGATATGAACCAGGTATAGACTTGGTGGATATGAACCAGGTATAGACTTGGTGGATATGAACCAGGTATAGAACCAGGTATAGACTTGGTGAATATGTTTCGTTTATCCAGAGAACACTAACAAAATGACCCTGTAGATAACTGAAAAACTAACGCCTAACTTTCATTGATTAAATTAAGGGAAGTTTATTTAAAATACATCCCATTACATAAAGCATATCAACTAAGATCTGGGCTAAAGTGACATACTTTTCTATTTTATTGTTTGTGAGAAATAACTGCTATGGACCTATTATAATTACCAACAATTGTCAAAGAGCAAACCAAGAGATCCTCCCTGCTCCGCTAGATAAATAGTTGTGTCCTGTATTCTGTATCCTGTATTAGATGTGTCCTGTATTGGATGTGTCCTGTATTAGATGTGTCCTGTATTCTGTATAACTGTATTAGATGTGTCCTGTATTGGATATGTCCTGTATTCTGTATAACTGTATTAGATGTGTCCTGTATTAGATGTGTCCTGTATTCTGTATAACTGTATTAGATGTGTCCTGTATTAGATGTGTCCTGTATTCTGTATAACTGTATTAGATGTGTCCTGTATTAGATGTGTCCTGTATTAGATGTGTCCTGTATTAGATGTGTCCTGTATTAGATGTGTCCTGTATTAGATGTGTCCTGTATTAGATGTGTCCTGTATTAGATGTGTCCTGTATTAGATGTGTCCTGTATTAGATGTATCCTGTATTAGATGTGTCCTGTATTCTGTATAACTGTATTAGATGTGTCCTGTATTAGATGTATCCTGTATTAGATGTGTCCTGTATTGGATGTGTCCTGTATTAGATGTGTCCTGTATTCTGTATAACTGTATTAGATGTGTCCTGTATTAGATGTGTCCTGTATTAGATGTGTCCTGTATTAGATGTGTCCTGTATTAGATGTATCCTGTATTAGATGTGTCCTGTATTCTGTATAACTGTATTAGATGTGTCCTGTATTAGATGCGTCCTGTATTAGATGTGTCCTGTATTGGATGTGTCCTGTATTAGATGTGTCCTGTATTCTGTATAACTGTATTAGATGTGTCCTGTATTAGATGTGTCCTGTATTGGATGTGTCCTGTATTAGATGTGTCCTGTATTAGATGTATCCTGTATTAGATGTATCCTGTATTAGATGTGTCCTGTATTTTGTATAACTGTATTAGATGTGTCCTGTATTAGATGTGTCCTGTATTAGATGTGTCCTGTATTAGATGTGTCCTGTATCAAATCAAATCAAATCAAATTTTATTAGTCACATACACATGGTTAGCAGATGTTAATGCGAGTGTAGCGAAATGCTTGTGCTTCTAGTTCCAACAATGCAGTAATAACCAACAGTAATCTAACCTAACAATTCCACAACTACTACCTTACACACACACACAAGTGTAAAGGGATAAAGAATATGTACATAAAGATATATGAATGAGTGGTGGTACAGAACGGCATGGCAGATGCAGTAGATGGTATAGAGTACGGTATATACATATGAGATGAGTACTGTAGGGTATGTAAACATAAAGTGGCATAGTTTAAAGTGGCTAGTGGTACATGTATTACATAAAGATGGCAAGATGCAGTAGATGATATAGAGTACAGTATATACATATGAGATGGGTAATGTAGGGTATGTAAACATTGTATTAAGTGACATTGTTTAAAGTGGCTAGTGGTACATTTTTACATAATTTCCATCAATTCCCATTTTTAAAGTGGCTGGAGTTGAGTCAGTATGTTGGCAGCGGCCGCTAAATGTTAGTGGTGGCTGTTTAACAGTCTGATGGCCTTGAGATAGAAGCTGTTTTTCAGTCTCTCGGTCCCTGCTTTGATGCACCTGTACTGACCTCGCCTTCTGGATGATAGCGGGGTGAACAGGCAGTGGCTTGGGTGGTTGTTGTCCTTGATGATCTTTATGGCCTTCCTGTGACATCGGGTGGTGTAGGTGTCCTGGAGGGCAGGTAGTTTGCCCCTGGTGATGCGTTCTGCAGACCTCACTACCCTCTGGAGAGCCTTACGGTTGTGGGCGGAGCAGTTGCCGTACCAGGCGGTGATACAGCCCGACAGGATGCTCTCGATTGTGCATCTGTAGAAGTTTGTGAGTGCTTTTGGTGACAAGCCGAATTTTTTCAGCCTCCTGAGGTTGAAGAGGCGCTGCTACGCCTTCTTCACAACGCTGTCTGTGTGGGTGGACCAATTCAGTTTGTCCGTGATGTGTACACCGAGGAACTTAAAACTTTCCACCTTCTCCACTACTGACCCGTCGATGTGGATAGGGGGGTGCTCCCTCTGCTGTTTCCTGAAGTCCACAATCATCTCCTTTGTTTTGTTGACGTTGAGTGTGAGGTTATTTTCCTGACACCACACTCCGAGGGCCCTCACCTCCTCCCTGTAGGCCGTCTCGTCGTTGTTAGTAATCAAGCCTACCACTGTAGTGTCATCCGCAAACTTGATGATTGAGTTGGAGGCGTGCATGGCCACGCAGTCGTGGGTGAACAGGGAGTACAGGAGAGGGCTCAGAACGCACCCTTGTGGGGCCCCAGTGTTGAGGATCAGCGGGGTGGAGATGTTGTTACCTACCCTCACCACCTGGGGGCGGCCCGTCAGGAAGTCCAGGACCCAGTTGCACAGGGCGGGGTCGAGACCCAGGGTCTCGAGCTTGATGACGAGTTTGGAGGGTACTATGGTGTTAAATGCTGAGCTGTAATCGATGAACAGCATTCTCACATGGGTATTCCTCTTGTCCAGATGGGTTAGGGCAGTGTGCAGTGTGGTTGCGATTGCGTCGTCTGTGGACCTATTGGGTCGGTAAGCAAATTGGAGTGGGTCTAGGGTGTCCGGTAGGGTGGAGGTGATATGGTCCTTGACTAGTCTCTCAAAGCACTTCATGATGACGGAAGTGAGTGCTACGGGGCGGTAGTCGTTTAGCTCAGTTACCTTAGCTTTCTTGGGAACAGGAACAATGGTGGCCCTCTTGAAGCATGTGGGAACAGCAGACTGGGATAAGGATTGATTGAATATGTCCGTAAACACACCAGCCAGCTGGTCTGCGCATGCTCTGAGGACGCGGCTGGGAATGCCGTCTGGGCCTGCAGCCTTGCGAGGGTTAACACGTTTAAATGTTTTACTCACCTCGGCTGCAGTGAAGGAGAGCCCGCAGGTTTTGGTAGGGGGCCGTGTCAGTGGCACTGTATTGTCCTCAAAGCGGGCAAAAAAGTTGTTTAGCCTGTCTGGGAGCAAGACATCCTGGTCCGCGACGGGGCTGGTTTTCTTTTTGTAATCCGTGATTGACTGTAGACCCTGCCACATACCTCTTGTGTCTGAGCTGTTGAATTGCGACTCGATTTTGTCTCTGTACTGAGACTTAGCCTGTTTGATTGCCTTGCGGAGAGAATAGCTACACTGTTTGTATTCGGTCATGCTTCCGGTCACCTTGCCCTGGTTAAAAGCAGTGGTTCGCGCTTTCAGTTTCACGCGAATGCTGCCGTCAATCCACGGTTTCTGGTTTGGGAATGTTTTTATCGTTGCTGTGGGTACGACATCGTCAATGCACTTCCTAATGAACTCGCTCACCGAATCAGCATATTCGTCAATATTGTTGTTGGACGCGATGCGGAACATATTCCAATCCGCGTGATCGAAGCAGTCTTGAAGCGTGGATTCAGATTGGTCGGACCAGCGTTGAACAGACCTGAGCGCGGGAGCTTGTTGTTTGAGTTTCTGTTTGTAGGCTGGAATCAACAAAATGGAGTCGTGGTCAGCTTTTCCGAAAGGGGGGCGGGGGAGGGCCTTATAAGCGTCGCGGAAATTAGTATAACAATGGTCTAGTGTTTTTCCAGCCCTGGTAGCACAATCGATATGCTGATAGAATTTAGGGAGTTTTGTTTTTAGATTAGCCTTGTTAAAATCCCCAGCTACGATGAATGCAGCCTCAGGGTGTGTGGTTTCCAGTTTACAAAGAGTCAGATAAAGTTCGTTCAGGGCCATCGATGTGTCTGCTTGGGGGGGAATATATACGGCTGTGATTATGATTGAAGAGAATTCCCTTGGTAGATAATGCGGTCGACATTTGATTGTGAGGAGTTCTAGATCAGGTGAACAGAATGACTTGAGTTCCTGTGTGTTGTTATGATGATCACACCACTTCTCGTTAATCATAAGGCATACCCCCCCGCCCCTCTTCTTACCGGAAAGATGTTTGTTTCTGTCGGCGCGATGCATGAAGAAACCAGCTGGCTGCACCGACTCCGTTAGCGTCCCTTGAGTTAGCCATGTTTCCGTGAAGCAGAGCACGTTGCAATCCCTGATGTCTCTCTGGAATGCTACCCGTGCTCGGATTTCATCAACCTTATTGTCAAGAGACTGGACATTGGCGAGTAGTATGCTAGGGAGTGGAGCGCGATGTGCCCGTCTCCGAAGCCTGACCACGAGACCGCCTCGTTTTCCCCTTTTTCGGCGTCGCACAGTGTCGCCGGCTGGGATCAGATCCATTGTATTGGGTGGAAGGCAAAACACTGGATCCGTTTCGGGAAAGTCATATTCCTGGTAGGAACGATGATGAGTTGACGTTAATCGTATATTCAGTAGTTCCTCCCGACTGTATGTAATGAAACCTAAGATTACCTGGGGTACCGATGTAAGAAATAACACGTAAAAAAACAAAATACTGCATATTTTCCAAGGAACGCGAAGCGAGGCGGCCATCTCTTTTCGGCGCCGGATGTGTCCTGTATTAGATGTGTCCTGTATTAGATGTGTCCTGTATTAGATGTGTCCTGTATTCTGTATAACTGTATTAGATGTGTCCTGTATTAGATGTATCCTGTATTAGATGTATCCTGTATTCTGTATAACTGTATTAGATGTGTCCTGTATTAGATGTGTCCTGTATTAGATGTGTCCTGTATTGGATGTGTCCTGTATTGGATGTGTCCTGTATTCTGTATAACTGTATTAGATGTGTCCTGTATTAGATGTGTCCTGTATTGGATGTGGCCTGTATTAGATGCGTCCTGTATTAGATGTGTCCTGTATTGGATGTGTCCTGTATTGGATGTGTCCTGTATTCTGTATAACTGTATTAGATGTGTCCTGTATTAGATGTGTCCTGTATTGGATGTGTCCTGTATTAGATGTGTCCTGTATTAGATGTATCCTGTATTAGATGTATCCTGTATTAGATGTGTCCTGTATTTTGTATAACTGTATTAGATGTGTCCTGTATTAGATGTGTCCTGTATTAGATGTGTCCTGTATTAGATGTGTCCTGTATTCTGTATAACTGTATTAGATGTGTCCTGTATTAGATGTGTCCTGTATTAGATGTGTCCTGTATTAGATGTGTCCTGTATTAGATGTGTCCTGTATTTTGTATAACTGTATTAGATGTGTCCTGTATTAGATGTGTCCTGTATTAGATGTGTTCTGTATTAGATGTGTCCTGTATTAGATGTGTTCTGTATTAGATGTGTCCTGTATTAGATGTGTCCTGTATTAGATGTATCCTGTATTAGATGTGTCCTGTATTCTGTATAACTGTATTAGATGTGTCCTGTATTAGATGTGTCCTGTATTAGATGTGTCCTGTATTTTGTATAACTGTATTAGATGTGTCCTGTATTAGATGTGTCCTGTATTCTGTATAACTGTATTAGATGTGTCCTGTATTAGATGTGTCTTGTATTAGATGTGTCCTGTATTCTGTATAACTGTATTAGATGTGTCCTGTATTAGATGTGTCCTGTATTAGATGTGTCCTGTATTAGATGTGTCCTGTATTAGATGTGTCCTGTATTGGATGTGTCCTGTATTAGATGTGTCCTGTATTAGATGTGTCTTGTATTAGATGTGTCCTGTATTGGATGTGTCCTGTATTAGATGTATCCTGTATTAGATGTATCCTGTATTAGACGTGTCCTGTATTAGATGTGTCCTGTATTAGATGTGTCCTGTATTAGATGTGTCCTGTATTAGATGTGTCCTGTATTAGATGTGTCCTGTATTAGATGTATCCTGTATTAGATGTGTCCTGTATTAGATGTGTCCTGTATTCTGTATAACTGTATTAGATGTGTCCTGTATTAGATGTGTCCTGTATTGGATGTGTCCTGTATTAGATGTATCCTGTATTAGATGTATCCTGTATTAGACGTGTCCTGTATTAGATGTGTCCTGTATTAGATGTGTCCTGTATTAGATGTGTCCTGTATTAGATGTGTCCTGTATTAGATGTATCCTGTATTAGATGTGTCCTGTATTAGATGTGTCCTGTATTCTGTATAACTGTATTAGATGTGTCCTGTATTAGATGTGTCTTGTATTAGATGTGTCCTGTATAAGATGTGTCCTGTATTAGATGTGTCCTGTATTAGATGTGTCCTGTATTAGATGTGTCCTGTATTCTGTATAACTGTATTAGATGTGTCCTGTATTAGATTAGTCCTGTATTAGATGTGTCCTGTATTCTGTATAACAGTATTGTGAAGATTGTCTTTCTCACCGCTATAGCCAGGGCCAACCCTCAGCCATACATACATACACTACCGTTCAAACGTTTGGGGTCACTTAAGAAATGTCCTTGTTTTGAAAGAAAATCACATTTTTGATCCATTGAAATAACATCAAATTGATCAGAAATACAGTGTAGACATTGTTAATGTTGTAAATCACTATTGTAGCTGGAAACGGCAGATTTTTTTAATGGAATATACATTTCTGGCCATTTTGAGCCTGTAATCAAACCCACAAATGCTTATGCTCCTGATACTCAACTAATCTGAAGAAGGCCAGTTTTATTGCTTCTTTAATCAGAACAACAGTTTTCAGCTGTGCTAACATAATTGCAAAAGGGTTTTCTAATGATCAATTAGCCTTTTAAAATGATGAACTTGGATTAGCTAACACAACGTGCCGTTGGAACACAGGAGTGATGGTTGCTGATAATGGGCCTCTGTACGCCTATGCAGATATTCCATTAAAAATCAGCCGTTTCCAGCTACAATAGTCATTTACAACATTAACAATGTCTACACTGTATTTCTGATCAATTTTATGTTATTTTAAATGGACAAAAAAGTAGCTTTTCTTTCAAAAACAAGGACATTTCTAAGTGACCAGGTTGGTTGGTTGGTTGGATAGATGGATGGATAGATGGAAGAAAAAGTATGTGAACCCTTTGGAATTACCTGGTTATCTGATCTTCTTTTAAGTCACAACAATAGACAAACACAGTCTGCTTAAACTAATAACACACAAACTATTGCATTTTTCTTGTCTATATTGAATACATAATTTAAAAACATTCAGAGTGTAGGTTGGAAAACATATTTGAGTCAGGAGTCAGCTATCCTGGATTCCAATCAATGAGATGAGATTGGAGATGTTGGTTAGAGCTGCCCTGCCATATAAAAAACACTCACAAAATGTGAGTTTGCTATTCACATGAAGCATTGCCTGATGTGAACTTTGCCTCGAACAAATGAGATCTGAGAAGACCTAAGATTAAGAATTGTTGACTTGCATAAAGCTGGAAAGGGATACAAAAGTATCTCTAAAAGCTTTGATGTTCATCCGTCCACGGTACAACAAATTGTCTATAAATGGAGAAAATTCAGCACTGTTGCTACTCTCCCTAGGAGTGGCAGTCCTGCAAAGATGACTGCAAGAGCCCAGCGCAGAATGCTCAATGAGGTTAAGAAGAATCCTAGAGTGTCAGCTAAAGACTTACAGAAATCTCTGGAACATGTTAACATCTCTGTTGACAAGTCTACGATACGTAAAACACTAAACAAGAATGGTGTTCATGGGAGGACGCCATGGAAGAAGCCACTGCTGTCCCCAAAAAACATTGCTGCACGTCTGAAGTTGGCAAACGTGCACCTGGATGTTCCACAGCGCTACTGGCGAAATATTATGAGGACAGATGAAACTACAGTTGAGTTGTTTGGAAGGAAAACACAACACCATGTGTGGAGAGAAAAAAGGCACAGCGTACCAACATCAAAACCTCATCCCAACTGTAAAGTATGGTGGAGGGAGCATCATAGTTTGGGGCTGCTTTGCTGCCTCAGGGCCTGGACAGCTTGCTATCATCGACTACCTGTTCACCCCGCTACCATCCAGAAGGCGAGGTCAGTACAGGTGCATCAAAGCAGGGACCGAGAGACTGAAAAACAGCTTCTATCTCAAGGCCATCAGACTGTTAAACAGCCATCACTAACTCAGAGAGGCTGCTGCCTACATAGACTCAAATCATTGGCCACTTTAATAAATGGATCACTAGTGACTTTAACAATGCAATTTTAATAATGTTTACATATCTTACATTACTCATCTCATATGTATATACTGTATTTCATACCATCTATTACATCTTGCCTATGCCGCTCGGCCATCGCTCATCCATATATTTATATGTACATATTCTTATTTCATCCCTTTAGATTTGTGTGTATAAGGTAGTTGTTGTGGAATTGTTAGATTACTTGTTAGATATTACTGCACTGTCGGAACTAGAAGCACAAGCATTTCGCAACACTCTCATTAACATCTGCTAACCATGTGTATGTGACAAATAAAATTTGATTTGAATGTTTACATGGTTTGTTCAATAAAAACATGAAAACGTATAATTGTTTGTGTGTTATTAGTTTAAGGAGACTGTGTTTGTCTATTGTTGTAACTTAGAGGAAGATCAGATTGATCAATTTATGCAGAAATCCAGGTAATTCCAAAGGGTTCACATACTTTTTCTTGCCACTGTAGATAGATAGGTAGATAGGTAGATAGGTAGATAGATAGATAGATAGATAGATAGATAGATAGATAGATAGATAGATAGATAGATAGATAGATTGTATCACCGCTGTAGCCAGCGCCACCCCAGCCAGCTCAGTCTTCCCCAGGTGACCGCAGAACACGGTGCTGACAAAACTGATCAGAAAGATCATCAGCTGGGATATAACCTGGAGAGAACAGAGGAACTGATCACCATCATCCTGCCTCATATGAGCAGAAGAATAGCAGTTCAGAAACACTCGTAAATATTATAAGAAAATATATGGACTGACTAAATCACCATCTTCCAATAACAACGGACCAATCACTGCAACAGTTACTTTGGTATGAACTAAAGGAATGAAATTTCAGCGACAACCGGTAATTATTATAGACACCGTTCTTAGCCGGCGGTCTTACCACCGGTCCCGCTAGTTTCAGAAGTTGGCCAATCTCTTCTTTATAATGCACGGGGATCCAGCCACTGATCCGCCTCAGACAGCCGCAGCAGAACACGGGTGACTCTACCGTGGAGTCGGTTACCGAAGCTTCATCACTTTTAGAATGTCCGTTCACTACGTTGTCCGCGACAGCATTTGATTTAGAATGATCCATTCTGTGGTAGCGAGAGAGCGCCCGAAGGAGATATATGCGGCGGTAAGGATATGCCCAACAAACTTTAGAAACTCTTGTTGATACGGGACGGTCCTTTGGCGTGACTGAGTGTAGAGTAACAAACGAAAAATGTAGAGCGCACAGTAGGCTACAGCAGGGGGTCGACGCCGCCGCATGTGTTGGAGTTTGGGGCGTATTCTCGTCACCGTTAACCCCATCACGAGGATATTGCGTAAGTAGACTACAGCCCTGTAAACGGACCTTTTGGTGCGATGTCTTGTGGGGAATGTATGGGTGTCCGAGCGGTGTGCTAATAGTTTAAACAGGCAGCTCGGTGCATTCAGCATGTCAACACCTCATACAAAAACAAGAGGTGATGAAGTCAATCTCTCCTCCACTTTGAGCCTTGACAGATTTACATGCATATTACCAGTGGTGGAAAAAGTACTCAATTGTCAGTCTTGAATGAAAGTAAAGATACCTTAATACAAAATGACTCAGGTAAAAGTGAAAGTCGCCCAATAAAATACTACTTGAGTAAAAGTATAAAAGTATTTGGTTTTAAATATATTTAAGTATCAAAACTAAAAGTAAAAGTATAAATCATGTCAACTTCTTTATATTATGCAAACCAACCAAACCTTGTTTTTATTTTATTTACAGATAGCCAGGGGAACACTCCAACACTCAGACATCATTACAGATAGCCAGGGGAACACTCCAACACTCAGACATCATTACAGATAGCCAGGGGAACACTCCAACA
This sequence comes from Salvelinus alpinus, assembly GCF_045679555.1. Lineage (NCBI taxonomy): Eukaryota > Metazoa > Chordata > Actinopteri > Salmoniformes > Salmonidae > Salvelinus > Salvelinus alpinus. The sequence continues at coordinate 57,569,910 of NC_092098.1, forward strand.
CTCAGACATCATTACAGATAGCCAGGGGAACACTCCAACACTCCAACATCATTTACATACGAAGCATTTGTGTTTAGTGAGTCCTCCAGATCAGAGGCAGTAGTGATGACCAGGGATGTTCTCTGTTTAGTGAGTCCTCCAGATCAGAGGCAGTATGGATGACCAGGGATGTTCTCTGTTTAGTGAGTCATCCAGACCAGAGGCAGTAGAGATGACCAGGGATGTTCTCTTGATAAGTGTGTGACCTTTTTCCTGTCAAAATGTAAAGAGTACTTTTGGGGAAATGTATGGAGTAGAAAGTACATTATTGTTTTTAGAAATGTAGTGAAGGAATAGGAAAAGTTGCCAAAAATATAAATAGTAAAGTACTTTAAAGTATTTTTACTTAAGTACTTTACACCACTGCATATTACTAATGTTAGCTCTCCGCATACATTTAAGGGCCAGCTGTGCTGCCCTGTTCTGAGTCTATTGTAATTTTCCCAAGTCCCTCTTTGTGGCACCTGACCACACGACTGAACAGTAGTCCAGGTGGGACAAAACTAGAGCCTATAGGACCTGCCTTGTTTATGGTGTTGTTAAGAAGGTAGAAACTAGGGCCTGTAGGACCTGCCTTGTTGATAGTGTTGTTAAGAAGGTAGAAACTAGGGCCTGTAGGACCTGCCTTGTTGACAGTGTTGTTTAGAAGGTAGAAACTATGGCCTGTAGGACCTGCCTTGTTTATAGTGCTGTTAAGAAGGTAGAAACTAGAGCCTGTAGGACCTGCCTTGTTTATAGTGCTGTTAAGAAGGTAGAAACTAGGGCCTGTAGGACCTGCCTTGTTGATAGTGTTGTTTAGAAGGTAGAAACTAGGGCCTGTAGGACCTGCCTTGTTGATAGTGTTGTTTAGAAGGTAGAAACTAGGGCCTGTAGGACCTGCCTTGTTGATAGTGTTGTTAAGAAGGTATAAACTAGGGCCTGTAGGACCTGCCTTGTTGATAGTGTTGTTAAGAAGGTAGAAACTAGGACCTGTAGGACCTGCCTTGTTGATAGTGTTGTTAAGAAGGTAGAAACTAGGGCCTGTAGGACCTGCCTTGTTTATAGTGTTGTTAAGAAGGTAGGAACTAGGGCCTGTAGGACCTGCCTTGTTGATAGTGTTGTTAAGAAGGTAGAAACTAGGGCCTGTAGGACCTGCCTTGTTGATAGTGTTGTTAAGAAGGTAGAAACTAGGGCCTGTAGGACCTGCCTTGTTGATAGTGTTGTTAAGAAGGTAGAAACTAGGGCCTGTAGGACCTGCCTTGTTGATAGTGTTGTTAAGAAGGTAGAAACTAGAGCCTGTAGGACCTGCCTTGTTGATAGTGTTGTTAAGAAGGTAGAGACTAGGGCCTGTAGGACCTGCCTTGTTGATAGTGTTGTTAAGAAGGTAGAAACTAGGGCCTGTAAGACCTGCCTTGTTGATAGTGTTGTTAAGAAGGTAGAAACTAGGGCCTGTAGGACCTGCCTTGTTGATAGTGTTGTTAAGAAGGTAGAAACTAGGGCCTGTAGGACCTGTCTTGTTTATAGTGCTGTTAAGAAGGTAGAAACTAGAGCCTGTAGGACCTGCCTTGTTTATAGTGTTGTTAAGAAGACAGTAACACTTTATTATGGACAGACTTCTCCCCATCTTAGCTACTGTTGTATCAACATGTTTTGACCATGACAGTTTACAATCCAGGGTTAATCCAAGCAGTTTAGTCATCTCAACTTGCTTGATTTCCACATTAATCATTACAAGACTTAGTTCAGGTTTAGGATTTAGTGAATGATTTGTCCCAAATACAATGCTTTTAGTTTTTGAAATATTTAAGACTAACTTATTCCTTGCCACCCTTTCTGAAATGAACTGCAACTCTTTGTTAAGTGCGCTTCCGAGTGGGCTCCCCACGCCACTACAGACCCTGGTTCGATTCCAGACTGTATCACAACCGGCCGTGATTGGGAGTCCCATAGGGCGGCGCACAATTGACCCAGCGTCCTCCGTGTTTGGCTGGGGTAGGGCGTCATTGCAAATAAGAATTTGTTCTTAACTGACTTGCCTAGTTAAATAAAGGTTAAATAAAATAAATAAATACAAACCTAGTGGTGCACTAGGAGTCACGTGAAGAACGGAGGGAGGCTATGCGAAGGAGGAGGAGGAGGAGGAGGAGGAGGAGGACCAAGAATAATGTCAAAGATTCCCTTGAGTTCTGAGTCAAGTCGATACATTACAACTGGCGACGAGGATATGGAAATAAAATGAACCTTATGGACTCAAGAAGCTGGATGAGTGCTGGAAAAGTGAATTTGTAAAGGAACTTTTCATGAAAACCCGCTTTGAGAATAATACAGTGTCACCGACGTGGCCCACTACCAAGGACTGTGGGCTCTCCTTCTCCGTGGCCGACGTGAGTAAGACATTTAAACGTGTTAACCCTCGCAAGACTGTTGGCCCAGACGGCATCCCTAGCCGCGTCCTCAGAGCATGCGCAGACCAGCTGGCTGGTGTGTTTACAGATATATTCAATCTCTCCCTATCCCAGTCTGCTGTCCCCACATGCTTCAAGATGGCCACCATTGTTCTTGTACGCAAGAAGGATCTCCTTTGTTTTGTTGACGTTGAGTGTGAGGTTATTTTCCTGACACCACACTCCGAGGGCCCTCACCTCCTCCCTGTAGGCCGTCTCGTCGTTGTTGGTAATCAAGCCTACCACTGTAGTGTCGTCCGCAAACTTGATGATTGAGTTGGAGGCGTGCATGGCCACGCAGTCATGGGTGAACAGGGAGTACAGGAGAGGGCTCAGAACGCACCCTTGTGGGGCCCCAGTGTTGAGGATCAGCGGGGTGGAGATGTTGTTACCTACCCTCACCACCTGGGGGAGGCCCGTCAGGAAGTCCAGGACCCAGTTGCACAGGGCGGGGTCGAGACCCAGGGTCTCGAGCTTGATGACGAGTTTGGAGGGTACTATGGTGTTAAATGCTGAGCTGTAGTCGATGAACAGCATTCTCACATAGGTATTCCTCTTGTCCAGATGGGTTAGGGCAGTGTGCAGTGTGGTTGCGATTGCGTCGTCTGTGGACCTATTGGGTCGGTAAGCAAATTGGAGTGGGTCTAGGGTGTCAGGTAGGGTGGAGGTGATATGGTCCTTGACTAGTCTCTCAAAGCACTTCATGATGACGGAAGTGAGTGCTACGGGGCGGTAGTCGATTAGCTCAGTTACCGTAGCTTTCTTGGGAACAGGAACAATGGTGGCCCTCTTGAAGCATGTGGGAACAGCAGACTGGGATAAGGATTGATTGAATATGTCCTTAAACACACCAGCCAGCTGGTCTGCGCATGCTCTGAGGACGCGGCTGGGAATGCCGTTTGGGCCTGCAGCCTTGCGAGGGTTAACACGTTTAAATGTTTTACTCACCTCGGCTGCAGTGAAGGAGAGCCCGCAGGTTTTGGTAGCGGGCCGTGTCAGTGGCACTGTATTGTCCTCAAAGCGAGCAAAAAAGTTATTTATTCTGTCTGGGAGCAAGACATCCTGGTCCGCGACGGGGCTGGTTTTCTTTTTGTAATCGGTGATTGACTGTAGACCCTGCCACATACCTCTTGTGTCTGAGCTGTTGAATTGCGACTCTACTTTGTCTCTATCCTGGGACTTAGCTTGTTTGATTGCCTTGCGGAGGGAATAGCTACACTGTCTGTATTCGGTCATGTTTCCGGTCACCTTGCCCTGGTTAAAAGCAGTGGTTCGCGCTTTCAGTTTCACGCGAATGCTGCCATCAATCCACGGTTTCTGGTTTGGGAATGTTTTAATCGTTGCTGTGGGTACGACATCGCCAATGCACTTTCTAATGAATGCTCACCGAATCAGCGTATTCGTCAATGTTGTTGTTGGACGCAATGCGGAACATATCCCAATCCACGTGATCGAAGCAGTCTTGAAGCGTGGAATCAGATTGGTCGGACCAGCGTTGAACAGACCTGAGCGCGGGAGCTTGCTGTTTTAGTTTCTGTTTGTAGGCTGGAAGCAACAAAATGGAGTCGTGGTCAGCTTTTCCGAAAGGAGGGCGGGGGAGGGCCTTATATGCATCGCGGAAGTTAGTATAACAATGATCCAAGGTTTTACCAGCCCTGGTAGCACAATCGATATGCTGATAGAATTTAGGGAGTTTTGTTTTCAGATTAGCCTTGTTAAAATCCCCAGCTACGATGAATGCAGCCTCAGAGTGTGTGGTTTCCAGTTTACAAAGCGTCAGATAAAGTTTGTTCAGGGCCATCGATGTGTCTGCTTGGGGGGGGGGATATATATGGCTGTGATTATAATCGAAGAGAATTCCCTTGGTAGATAATGCGGTCGACATTTGATTGTGAGGAATTCTAGATCAGGTGAACAGAATGACTTGAGTTCCTGTATGTTGTTATGATCACACCACGTCTCGTTAATCATAAGGCATTTGTTTCTGTCGGCGCGATGCGTGAAGAAACCAGCTGGCTGCACCGACTCCGTTAGCGTCTCTCGAGTAAGCCATGTTTCCGTGAAGCAAAGAACGTTGCAGTCTCTGATATCTCTCTGGAAAGCTACCCTTGCTCGGATTTCATCAACCTTGTTGTCAAGAGACTGGACATTGGCGAGTAGTATGCTAGGGAGTGGAGCGCGATGTGCCCGTCTCCGAAGCCTGACCAGGAGACCGCTTCGTTTGCCCCGTTTACGGCGTCGTTGTTTAGTGTTTCGCCAGGCTGGGATCAGATGCATTGTATTGGGTGGAAGGCAAAACACAGGATCCGCTTCGGGAGAGTCATATTCCTGGTTGTAACAATGGTGAGTTGACGTTGCTCTTATATTCAGTAGTTCCTCCCGACTGTATGTAATGAAACCTAAGATTACCTGGGGTACCAATGTAAGGAATAACACATAAAAAAACAAAATACTGCATATTTTCCAAGGAACGCGAAGCGAGGCGGCCATCTCGGTCGGCGCCGGAAGTAATTTCATGTGTTTTATATCATTTTAAAGGTAATCTTGTTGTTAATCCCACCAAAGTGTCCGATTTTCAAATATGCTTTTCAGCGAAAGCACTACAAACGATTATGTTAGGTCACCACAAAACCACAATAATCACAGCCATTTTTCCAGCGAAAGATAGCTTTCACAAAAACCAGAAATAGAGATAAAATGAATCACTAACCTTTGATTATCTTCATCAGATGACACTCATAGGACTTCATGTTACACAATACATGCATGTTTTGTTTGATAAAGTTCATATTTATATAAAAAAATCAGAGTTTACATTGGCGCGTTAGTGGCGCATCAAGTGATTTTGCATAGCCACATCGTTTCAACAGAAATACTCATCATAAATGTAGATGATAATACAAGTTATACACATGGAATTATAGATATACCTCTCCTTAATGCAACCGCTGTGTCAGATTTGTTTTAAACTTTACGGAAAAATAAACCAAGTAATAATCTGAGACGGAGCTCAGCCAAATTAGCCATGTTTTACTCAACAGAAACCAGAAAATACATGATAAATGTTTCCTTACCTTTGATGAACTTCATCAGAATGCAGTCCTAGGAATCCCAGGTCCACAATAAATGCTTGATTTGTTCGATAATGTCCGTTATTTATGTCCAATTAGCTACTTTCGAATTGTTTACCAAACTCCCTAACCAAAGTCTCGAAGCGCGTCCACTATAACATGACGAAAAGTCCAAAAGTTCCGTTACAGTCAGTAGAAACATGTCAAACGATGTACTGAATCAATATTTAGAATGTTGTTAACATACATCTTGAATAACGTTCCAACAGGAGAATTACATCGACTTCAATTGACCGATGGAACGGAGCGCACTCTCACTTGAACGCGCCAGTTCAATGCGTGGGCACCTCATGGAAGTGATTACTCATTCCTGTCTCCTTCGGCCCCCCTTCACATTAGAGTCATTAGACAAAGTTCTATTGACTGTTGACATCTAGTGGAAGCCGTAGGAAGTGAAACCCCATCCATATCTCTCTGTATTTTCAATGAGAGCTTGGTTGAAAATCTGGCACCCCCAGAAAATATCCAAACAGGAAATGGAACTTCTCAGGTTTTTGCCCGCCATATGAGTTCTGTTATACTCACAGACATAATTCAAACAGTTTTAGAAACTTCAGAGTGTTTTCTATCCAATAATAATAATACTATGCATATATTAGCAACTATGACATAGGAGCAGGCCGTTTACTCTGGGCACCTCTGTGCACCTTTCAACCAAGCTACTCAATACTGCCCCTTCAGCCATAAGAAGTTTTAAAGCTGTCCAGAGAGGACATTGTTTTTATAGGCAGAGGCAACTCATTCCATTCTGAGGCTCCAGTATACAAGAAAGTACCTTTCCCAGCATTACTCCTGAACCTGTTTAAGCACACATCAGCAACACCTGATCTGGTGCTGTGATTGTGTGCATCCCTAACACGAGGAACATAATCACTTAGATATCTGGGCGCAGGACCATAAATACTCCTGTAAACCAAACCTAGTCTAATCTGGGACACCCTAGCCTCAACAGGCAGGACCATAAATACTCCTGTAAACCAAACCTAGTCTAATCTGGGACACCCTAGCCTCAACAGGCAGGACCATAAATACTCCTGTAAACCAAACCTAGTCTAATCTGGGACACCCTAGCCTCAACAGGCAGGACCATAAATACTCCTGTAAACCAGACCTAGTCTAATCTGGGACACCCTAGCCTCAACAGGCAGGACCATAAATACTCCTGTAAACCAAACCTAGTCTAATCTGGGACACCCTAGCTTCTACAGGCAACCCGTTTAGTTCCTGAAAGCAGCTCCTGCCTATGTGAGTACGTGGACTCACCTTCAGTACTACCCTGATCAACTTATTCTGGGCTATCTGGAGCTTCCCCTTCATAAGTTTAGATAAGCACCCAAACCAGGAAGTACTAGCATAGTCAAAATGGCATTGAATGAGGGCAGTAGCTAGCACTTTCATGGAGTCCTTATCAACCAGCTTGGACTTTCTAGCCAAAAACGTAATCCTGGCATTAACCTTCCCTAGCACCTTATTGGCCATGCTCACACCTCCCAAGCTTCCATCAAGGATACATCCCAAGTATTCTAACAGAGGTTTTAGTAGTCAGCACCTCACCCCCTAACTACACTCTGGTTTCAGAGGACCTACTCAATTTAGGTCTGGATCCAAAAATAATTGCTTCAGTTTTCCCTAAGTGCAGAGATAGCTTATTATCTCCAAGCCATTTGCTAATGTTAGTAAGCTCTGTGCTAAGTATGCTCTCCAACATAGTTTTACTTTTGTGAGACACCAGAAGTGTAGAGTCATCTGCATAAAGAAAAAGATGGCAAGATCAAACATCTTTCATATCATTAATATACAATAAAAACAGCAGAGGCCCAAGCACGCTCCCCTGCGGAATGCCACAACTCATTGGTTTTGCCTGAGACAGTGAATCATTAACCTCTACTACTTGCTCCCTTCCTGATAAATAGGACTTTACCCAGCCTAGAGGGATACTGCTTAACCCCAGTGCCTCCAGTTTGGAGATTAGGAGACAGTGGTTAACTGTATCAAAGGCCTTCTGTAGGTCAGGCAGTACCATTCCACACAGATTTCCCTCATCAATCTCTTTCCTGATGAAGTCAGTCAAGTAAAGTGGACATGAATCAGTGGAGTATGTTTTTCTAAAACCCGACTGAAAATCAGACATTGGACCCTGTTTGTTAACATATTCATACATTTGCTCATGTACAACTCTCTCCAGGATCGTTGATGTTACACAGAGGATAGATACAGGCCTGTAATTCCCTGGGTCATACTCTATCCCGCTCTGTGCTTAATTTCTGTGATGATTATATAGAACAAAATCATGCTGCTCTTGAGAGTTCCTACATTTCTTAAAGGCCTCATTCCTTGCTTGGATAGATTCTAGAATCTCCTGATTAAACCAAGGGCTAGATCTGTGCTTTACCCTGACCCGTCTAATGGGACCCATCACATTCACCACATCAAGGAATCTACATTTAAAGGCTTCCCAGGCACTGTCTACCCCTACACTATCTAGCACAGGTGACCAGTCAATATTACCCACTTCCTCCCTAAACGTATCTACGCAGTAATTTTTGAATCCTCTGGTTCTAACGATTTGTGACACTTAAATATATCTTTAAAAATCCTCCTTGTGCAAAATGTAATAAAATGATCACTGATTCCATAGACTATTACTCCACTCTGCGATATTTTAGATTTATCAGACACCAATAATAAGTCAATTGTACTTGGCACTGTTTCACATATCCTGGTGGGATCTTTTATCATTTGAGTCCGAGCAAGTGATCTACAACAGTCCATAAATACATTGTGGTTTGGGCTATTCTTTTTGCAGACATCAGTATTGAAATCCCCTAACATAATTATTTCCTTCAACAGGGAATCATTACAGTTTGACAACACAATTTCAAGACCTTCATAGAATGCATTCTGATTGGGCGGCCTATAACACACCCCCAACAAAATCGGCTTGGTTTTGGGAAGGCAGATATCCAGCCAGACAATCTCCAGATCAGCGTTTAAATCCGATCTGACGTTAAAAGTAATGTCTGATCTTACAAACGCACATATCCCCGTTCCGATTCCGATCCTTCCTGACAACAGAGTAATTACTTATCTCAATTTCTGAGTCACAAACAGATGAATCCAACCATGTCTCAGTAAACCAACAGGCGTATCTCATCGATCTTCGGTAGTAGGCTTCGGACGTTTAAGTGCACAAAATGTAAGCCCTTCTTCCCAAAGGCCTCATTGAATTCCCGAACTCGCCTCCCACTGCGCTGCCATGTTCCCACTGCCCTGCCTCCGGTGGCCTCTCTGTCGCCATGGAGCACCCCTCCCCAGGTGCTACTCCATCGTCCTCACCCCCATGTCCCCCGTCACTCGCCTCTGGTTGCCTCCGCTCCGCTGTGGATCCCCCCTCCTCCGGTGCACTCTCCACCCTCGGTAAGTCCTCTGGCCCCACTCCACCTTCAGTGCTCACACACCCTGCGGGTACAGCACACAGACAGCAACGGTAAGCTTCATTGACCCCATGTCCAAAGCTAGAGTTGCTGCATTTTAAATGAATCCACTGCACGCATTCCAAACATTCCAAAGCTTTGCTGTTACTCTTTATCCACCGTTTGCAAGAGAAGCATGGGTGCATAGGCCGTTTGATGGGGTTCGTGATAAAGTGAGGTCTGGGGCATTGATGGATATCACCCGATAAGAGCAGGCATAGAGTTATTATAAGATCTCCACCATTAATTTGCGATTTCAGACTGGATTTCGATGATCGTTTTGGTTTATGCCAAGGTGCTATGAAAGTTTGGTATGTAACATTCTTTCCAAATCCGAAGTGCTGGATGCCATCAAAAGTGTTTGCATGACTGAGAAGTTGCTGAGAATTTACTTTTCTTTCATCAAAATAGCAGATGCAATTATTTCCAGTAACATTTAAAACAAACACATAAAGTAAAAGTGCTGCCACCATGCCAAACTTGCCGGTCGCCATCTTGTTGCTCTCTCCTCAGATTCTTAGAGAAGCCATTTCATAGCATGCATTATGTAAAGGTAGATATGTAGGGTGGAATTGGATTGGGACACAGTCAAAGTTGTTTGCATAGCCCACCCTGGCAAATCAAATGAAATAATTTACATACTGGCCCTTCCAAAAATCAAAAACAGGAATAAATACACAATGAGAATGCTAAGTTTGCTTTATACACGGGGTACCAGTACTGAGTCCACGTGCAGGGGTATGAGGTAGTTGAGGTAGATATGTACACATACTGTAGGGAGGGATGAAGTGACTAGACAACATGATAGATAATAAACAGAAACAGCAGTATACTGTAGGTAGGGATAGTGACTAGTCAACAGGATAGATAATAAACAGTAACAGCAGCGTATGTGATGAGTCAAAAAAGTTAGTTTAAAAAGGGTCAATGCAGATAGTCTGGGTAGCTATTTGGTTAACTATTTAACTAACTATTTAGCAGTCTCAAGGCTTGGGGGTAGAAGCGGTTCAGGGTCCTGTTGGTTCCAGACATGGTGTATCGGTACCACTTGTTGTGCTGAACAGTCTATGACTTTGGTGGCTGGAGTCTTTGACAATTTTTAAGACCTTCCTCTGATACCGCCTACTATATAGGTCCTGGATGGCAGGGAGCTTGGTCGGCCCCAGTGATTTACTAGGCCACAACCCTTTATAGCGCCTTGCGGTCGGATGCCAAGCGATGATGCAGCCAGTCAAGATGCCTTTGACTTTTAGAGGATCTGCCAAATCTTTGAAGCCTCCTGAGAGGGAAGAGGCGTTGTCGTGCCTATTCACGACTGTGTTGGTGTGTGTGGACCATGATCATCTGTCTAACAAACAAAGAACTTTGCCTTCTGCAGGCCCAGGCATGGATCGAAGCTGGCGAGACATTCAACGATGTCATCTTCACAGACAAATCAACCCTTGAGCAATTTTCAGGAAAAAAAGGAAGAAGATCAAGTCCCAAGAATCCCCTCAAACTCCAAATGTCGTGGGCAACTTCTCGCCAGGAACCAGGCCTATATTTTTTATGTTCAATTTTGCTATTTACAAAGCAAAAGGCTACATAAACAATTGTAGCCTACAACTCAGGGACTGCAATGTGTTCCACAATAATTCACTGTTGCCTCCTGAAGAGTTGTTTGAGGATGAGCTCACCCAGAGAGGTGTTTCTGGGACCACATCGTTTCTTTTTTCTTATAGCAGTGTTTTTATTTGGTTACTTACATGTATAGTTCTATTGTTTATGTCTGCTTACATGTAGATTTCTATTATTTTACCTTTGTTGTTATTGTTTTATTGTTGTTAGCCTAATGTATTGTTTTTTTAAATGCAGACCCGAAATGAGGTCATAAACTGGGTCGAGGCAGAGTAAGTATTACTCAACACTAGTGAGACTGTGAGACCCTGCCTACTGTAGGCCAACAGTATATCAACAAATATTTGTTCATCTCTACATGAATGTCTCCTGATTTTAAACCTGATCCAACTTGTTTGGCATCAACTGAAAACATTCATCCGTAACTCTGCCAAGCCTACAAGCAGAGATTACCTGGCGAAGGCCATCAAGATGTTTTGGCTGGAGAAACTGACGATACAACAATGCAACAAATACATTGATCATCTCAGCAAGGTTTTACACGTGGCCGTAGAGCTGGGGGGAAGTGCAACTAAAATGTAGTTGAGATGTATCGGCGGACGGGGCCACAGTGTCCCCCGACCCCTCCTGTCTCAGCCTCCAGTATTTATGCTGCAATAGTTTGTGTCGGGGGGCTAGGGTCAGTCTGTTATATCTGGAGTATTTCTCCTGTCTTATCCGGTGTCCTGTGTGAATTTAAGTATGCTCTCTCTAATTCTCTCGCTCTCTTTCAGAGGACGTGAGCCCTAGGACCATGCCTCAGGACTACCTGGCATGATGACTCCTTGCTGTCCCCAGTCCACCTGGTCATGCTGCTGCTCCAGTTTGAACTGTTCTGCCTGCAGCTATGGAACCCTGACCTGTTCACCGGATGTCCTACCTTGTCCCGGACCTGCTGTTTTCGACTCTCTCTCTCTACCGCACCTGCTGTCTCTAACTCTAACTGACAGTTACTCCTGAGGTGCTGAGCTATTGCGCCCTCTACAACCACTGTGATTATTATTATTTGACCCTGCTGGTCATCAATGAACGTTTGAACATCTTGGCCATGTTCTGTTATAATCTCCACCCGGCACAGCCAGAAGTTGACTAGCCACTCCTCATAGCCTGGTTCCTCTCTAGGTTTCTTCCTAGGTTCCTGCCTTTATAGTGAGTTTTTCCTAGCCACCGTGCTTCTACATCTGCATTGCTTGCTGTTTGGGGTTTTAGGCTGGGTTTCTGTACAGCACTTTGTGACATCGGCTGATGTAAAAAGGGCTTTATAAATACAGTTGAAGTCGGAAGTTTATATACAACTTAGCCAAATACATTTAAACTCAGTTTTTCACAATTCCTGACATTTAATCCTAGTAAACATTCCCTGTTTTAGGTCATTTAGGATCACCACTTAATTTTAAGAATATGAAATGTCAGAATAATAGTAGAGAGAATGATTTATTTCAGCTTTTATTTCTTTCATCACATTCCCAGTAGGTCAGAAGTTTACATACACTCAATTAGTATTTGGTAGCATTGCCTTTAAATTGTTTAACTTGGGTCAAACATTTGAGGTAGCCTTCCACAAAAAGTTGGGTGAATGTTGGCCCATTCCTCCTGACAGAGCTGGTGTAACTGAGTCAGGTTTGTAGGCCTCCTTGCTCGCACCTGCTTTTTCCGTTCTGCCCACAAATTTTCTATAGGGTTGAGGTCAAGGCTTTGTGATGGCCACTCCAATACCTTGACTTTGTTGTCCTTAAGCCATTTTGCCGCAACTTTGGAAGTATGCTTGGGGTCATTGTCCATTTGGAAGACCCATTTGCGACCAAGCTTTAACTTCCTGACTGATGACTTGAGATGTTGCTACAATATATCCACATCATTTTCCATCCTCATGATGCCATTTATTTTGCGAAGTGCACCAGTCCCTCCTGCAGCAAACACCCCCACAACATGATTCTGCCACCCCCGTGCTTCACAGTTGGGATGGTGTTCTTCGGCTTGCAAGCATCCCCCTTTTTCCTCCAAACATAACGATGGTCAATATGGCCAAGCAGTTAAATGTTTTGTTTCATCAGACCAGAAGACATTTCTCCACAAAGTATGATCTTGTCCCCATGTGCAGTTGCAAACCCTAGTCTGGCTTTTTTATGGCGGTTTTGGAGCAGTGGCTTCTTCCATGCTGAGCGGCCTTTCAGGTTATGTCGATATAAGCCTTGTTTTACTGTGGATATAGATACTTTTTTACCTGTTTCCTCCAGCATCTTCACAAGGTCCTTTGCTGTTGTTCTGGGATTGATTTGCACTTTTCGCACCAAAGTACGTTCATCTCTAGGAGACAGAACGCGTCTCCTTCCTGAGCGGTATGACAGCTGCGTGGTCCCATGGTGTTCATACTTTCGTACTATTGTTTGTACAGATGAACGTGGTACCTTCAGGCGTTTGGAAATTGCTCCCAAGGATGAACCAGACTTGTGGAGGTCTACAATTTGTTTCTAAGGCCTTGGCTGATTTCTTTAGATTTTCCCATGATGTCAAGCAAAAAGGCACTGAGTTTGAAGGTAGGCCTTGAAAACATTCCACAGGTACACCTCCAATTGACTCAAATGATGTCAATTAGCTTGTCAGAAGCTTCTAAAGCCATGCCATAATTTTCTGGAATTTTCCAAGCTGTTTAAAGGCACAGTCAACTTAGTGTATGTAAACTTCTGACCCACTGGAATTATGATACAGTGAATTATAAGTGAAATAATCTGTCTGTAATCTATTGTTGGAAAAATGACTTGTGTCATGCACAAAGTAGATGTCCTAACCGACTTGACAAAACTATAGTTTGTTTACAAGAAATTTGTGGAGTGGTTGAAAAACTGTACTGTACATTTCATTGATTGATTGAGATTGATTTATCATTATTTTATTAACGAAAACATAAAGATGTTGATGAACAAATGTTTATTAATTTCACCTTTATTTAACCAGGTAGGCCAGGTGAGAACACGTTCTCATTTACATCTGCGACCTGGCCAAGATAAAGCAAAGCAGTGCGACACAAACAACAACACAGAGTTACACATGGAATAAACAAACATTCAGTACAAAAAGTCTATATACAGTGTAAATGGCGTAAGGAGGTATGGCAATAATTGGGCCATACTAGCGAAGTAATTACAACGTAGCAAATTAACTGTCACACCCTGGCCTTAGTATTCTTTGTTTTCTTTATTATTTTAGTTAGGTCAGGGTGTGACATGGGGAATGTATGTGTTTTTGTAGTGTCTAGGGTGGTTGTATGGTTTAGGGGGTTAAATAGAGTAGATGGGTTTGTGTTTAGTGTAGGTGTCTAGCTGTGTCTATGGTTGCCTGAATGGTTCTCAATCAGAGACAGATGTCATTAATTGTCTCTGATTGGGAGCCATATTTAAGGCAGCCATAGGCACTAGGTTTATGTGGGTAATTGTCTATGTTGAACGTTAGTAGCTTGTGTGTGCACTTTCGTTTATAGCTTCACGTTTGTTTGTTTTGTTAGTTTTGTTGTAAGAGTGTTTCGTTTCGTGTTACGTCTTCGTCTAAATAAAAGGAAGATGTATTTCTCACACGCTGCGCCTTGGTCTCCTCACTACGACGATCGTGACATTAACACTGGAGTGATAGATGTGCAGATGATGATGTGCAAGTAGAAATACTGGTGTGCAAAAGAGCAAAAAAAGTAAATAAAAACAATATGGGGATGAGGTAGGTAGATTGGATGGGCTATTTACAGATAGTCCAGGCCAAGTGACGGCCGGTATGACGTAGCATTTTGATGAAGTCACCTGGCTCTGACAACTTGGATGGGAAATTACTGAGGATAATAGGAGCGTCAATATCGTTCGCTATTTTTAATCAACCTTATAATAGTTAATGATTTATATATTCCCAAAAGAAAGCAGCATGTACAGTATTGTACACTGGCTCCAGGTCATCTACAAGACCCTGCTAGGTAAAGTCCCCCCTTATCTCAGCTCGCTGGTCACCATAGCAGCACCCACCTGTAGCACACGCTCCAGCAGGTATATCTCTATGGTCACCCCCAAAACCAATTCCTCCTTTGGCCGCCTCTCCTTCCAGTTTTCTGCTGCCAATGACTGGAACGAACTACAAAAATCTCTGAAACTGGAAACACTTATCTCCCTCACTAGCTTTAAGCACCAGCTGTCAGGCCCCAGGTGTATCATGGTGGATTACCTTACAGGGTAGCTGGCCCCAGGTGTATCATGGTGGATTACCTTACAGGGTAGCTGGCCCCAGGTGTATCATGGTGGATTACCTTACAGGGTAGCTGGCCCCAGGTGTATCATGGTGTGTGTTACCTTACAGGGTAGCTGGCCCCAGGTGTATCATGATGGATTACCTTACAGGGTAGCTGGCCCCAGGTGTATCATGGTGGATTACCTTACAGGGTAGCTGGCCCCAGGTGTATCATGGTGGATTACCTTACAGGGTAGCTGGCCCCAGGTGTATCATGGTGGATTACCTTACAGGGTAGCTGGCCCCAGGTGTATCATGGTGTGTGTTACCTTACAGGGTAGCTGGCCCCAGGTGTATCATGATGGATTACCTTACAGGGTAGCTGGCCCCAGCAGAACCAAAGAAACAACGCGATCATCCATAACATTGATGAGTATAATAAATGTTACTTAAATTAAACATGAACACTTGTCTGTATATTCCTTATACCATAACCTGTTACTGACAGGAGGTAAATGTGAAATGTATGTATTAAAATAGAGATGCTAACTTGTGTGTCGACCCACATTGTTAACGTAGCTGATAACGGAGCAGGGAGGCGTGATGAATGTGTGTGTGTGTTAGTGTGTGTTAGTGTAACAAATGCTGTCCGCGGCCAGTGACGGACTTCTCCGTCACAACCTTACAGGGTAGCTGGCCCCAGGTGATAACAGGAGACGTGGTCAACTGTCTGAACGCTCTCATCAACACCGCTATCTGGTTGACCTGGGCGTGGTGTGAGTTACAGACCTCATTATTATCGGCACACCTCCCTCGTCCTCTGTGGGGTCATGATTCAGGTGTCAGGGTTCTATAGCAGCCAACTCCGTCTCCCAGTACGACCTGACTATATACATCTCTCTGTCTCTGACTGTCTCAGTGATTCTTCTGCAGCCAACTCCGTCTCCCAGTACGACCTGACTATATACATCTCTCTGTCTCTGACTGTCTCAGTGATTCTTCTGCAGCCAACTCCATCTCCCAGTACTACCTGATGTGGCGTACAGCAGGTTAGCCACCAGGGGGAGATCCTCTGCTGGGCGTGCCAGGTCTCGACGGGCTCTCCGGCCAGGACTAATTGTGTCTGATTGTGGTTGGTGAGTAATCAAGTAATCATGTGCTGCCAGAAGGGCAGCACATAGGAGAAGGTACTGGGGGAAGAAAGGTTACTCCTGTATAGTTGTGAACGGTTCCAGAGATAAAAGGAGGGAGTTCAGTTTTTGTGCCCGACAGGATACAGCAAGACCCAGAGCCCAGAAGACGGGATCCCGGAGAGGGTCTCATGGGGGATACAGCAGGACCCGGAGCCCAGAAGACGGGATCCCGGAGAGGGTCTCATGGGGGATACAGCAGGACCCGGAGCCCAGAAGACGGGATCCCGGGGAGCGTCTCATGGGGGATACAGCAGGACCCGGAGCCCAGAAGACGGGATCCCGGGGAGCGTCTCATGGGGGAGACCTATCCTTTTCTTTTGGTTTGTGATTCAAATAAACACCCTTGAAACCGAGCTAATCCTACTCTGTCCGTGTCGGATCTGTGTAAATATTTTGAACAAACCCTCTGTTCTGCCACACTGACTAAATACATCTCTCTGTCTCTGACTGTCTCTGTGGTTCTACAGCAGCGAACTCCATCTCCCAGTACTTCCTGACTGAAAAAACGTGTTTACATTACCAAATACATTAATGAGTTAACCTAATCTGCGAATATTGTTACGACCTGGCTCATAGTTCATAAAAACAAAGGGAGACCACACATGACTGAAATGGAAAAAGGAATACATTTATTAAACTAAATAATAAATACTAAAATGTAACAAGCTGTAGACGTGTGTTGGTAGTGTTTGCAGTTTGTGGATGAGTGGAGAGGGTGTACACGCCAAGCCTGCCCAAGTTTGCCAGATCAGCTGACAATCCTCCCAGCTCTACCCACTGGCCTCCTGTAAAAAGCAGACTCCTGTTATGGGTGTAAGATAGCACGTTGATGCCATCTTTTGGTAAATGTTAATTATTGCAACACCAGTGTTTTTTACTGGTGTGCTTGATATACCGGATGCATTGCAATGTGCTGAACAAGACTGGTTACTCCCATCAATGACTCTGTCTCGTCATTTAACATCCAAACATGGTGTCAGAAGTGGGATAACTAACCATGATTTCCGCAAATTAGAGCAAACTGTTCTGGTTTACAAAATATGCTCCCATGAGTACAATTTAGCCGGAATTCACCTTAGCTACAGTAAGTTTGCTAGTTAGCAGTTAGCGTCAGTGTTGTTAGAACATTCCTCCTCCTGCCGTTATGAAGCTCAGCGGAGATTGGAGCACGAACTGGGATACGTTTAGAGGTGAATGGGAGGACTATACGCTAGCCACGAAACTTCTGGAAAAGGACGATGATGTAGTGGCTGCCACTTTGAGGTCTATAATGGGAGCCGAATACCAACACAACCTGAACCTAACAGCAGCTCAGCAAGGTAACGCAACAGCTATTCTTGATGCTCTTGAACCTTACTTTAAGCCAGCAAAGAACGTAATCTACGAGCGTTATGTTTTCGGCTGTTGCAAACAGAAGGACAGGGAGTCCATTGACAGCTTCGCCACCAGGCTAAGGGAAAAGGCAGCTACATGTGAATATGGTGCTTTAAGAGATGAACTGATCAGAGATAAGATAGCGCTTGTAGCAGCTGATGAGGGGACGCGCAGACGTTTGCTGAGAGAGTGTGACCTGACGCTGGTCTCAGCAGTGGAGACATGCCGTGCAGCAGAACGTGACCTGACGCTGGTCTTGGCAGTGGAGACATGCTGTGCAGCAGAGCGTGACCTGACGCTGGTCTTGGCAGTAGAGACATGCTGTGCAGCAGAGCGTGACCTGACGCTGGTCTTGGCAGTAGAGACATGCTGTGCAGCAGAGCGTGACCTGACGCTGGTCTTGGCAGTAGAGACATGCTGTGCAGCAGAGCGTGACCTGATGCTGGTCTTGGCAGTGGAGACATGCTGTGCAGCAGAGCGTGACCTGACGCTGGTCTTGGCAGTGGAGACATGCTGTGCAGCAGAGCGTGACCTGATGCTGGTCTTGGCAGTGGAGACATGCTGTGCAGCAGAGCGTGACCTGACGCTGGTCTTGGCAGTGGAGACATGCTGTGCAGCAGAGCGTGACCTGACGCTGGTCTTGGCAGTGGAGACATGCTGTGCAGCAGAGCGTGACCTGACGCTGGTCTTGGCAGTGGAGACATGCCGTGCAGCAGAGCGTGACCTGACGCAGCAGTACAGCAGAGTTTACTGATATACAGATAAGGTCCATGGAGCTAGAAAGGTAACATAAGGACAATGTCAATGCTACATTCAGGCAGCCAGTAATGAAATTGCATCAGCTAATGCTAATACTACAGTCAACTCTGCAATAGACAGCCCCCATACGTGCAGATATTGTGGCATTTCTCATGGACGTGGAAAAGAACACTGCCCAGCCTATGGGAAAATGTGCAAATCCTGTGGTACAGCTAATCACATCGCAAGGGTCTGCATGAAAAGCAAGAGAAAGGAGGGTAAAGTGCACTCCATTGAAACAAACACAGATGAAGTGAACAACCACACACAGAAGGATGTCTATGCTAGCGAGTGCATAGGGGCAGTGAGGGCCAAAGGAAAAAGGTGGTTTGTCACTCTACATTTTAATAACCACAGCAATGCCAACTAGATTCAGGGGCCAGAGACAAACTCACACAGAGTAGCACCAAGATTAAACTGTATTCAGGGTAGACTATTGACCTTGTTAGGCCTGTTTGTGACAGTTGGGTTGTGCATGGCCAGGAACACACCCTTGAGTTTGAAATAGTTGAGGCTAGTCAACAGCCATTACTGTCTGGGTCCACATGCGAGCGCCTCAGGCTTCACCATCCCAGCAGGCCTTAAATAGACAAAGTCCAGGCTTGGCCACTGAGCAAGGAGATACTCCTAAGCAAAAACCATGATGTCTTCAACGCACCGGTCCAGTCAGTTCCCGGCGAAGTCCACTTTGAGTTGGACGCAGCAATCCAGCCTGTCCAGTGTGCACCCCGCAATGTACCAGTGGCCATGGAAGCAGCTGCGACGGCTCAGCTTGACAAATACGAAGCAGGTGGCCACATGATATCCGTCACTGAGCCTACAGACTGGATAAGTAATATGGTTATCGTCAAGAAACCAGACAAGCTACGGATATGCATTGATCCTAAACACCTCAACCAGGCTCTGCGACATTCACATTACATTTTGCCCAAGTTGGAGGATGTTCTTTACAAGCTCCCGAAGGCCAGAGTCTTCACCCTCGTGGACGCCAGAGATGCCTCCTGCAGTGCAAGCTCGACGAGCCCAGCAGCTACATGACCACCTTTTGGACACCCTGGGGCAGGAAGAGGTGGTTGAAGCTTCCGTTTGGTGTCTCCGTGGCTCCAGAGGTGTATCAGCGGAAACAACACAAGCTGCTGATGGGACTCAGTGGCGTGGAACCCATAGCAGATGACATCCTCGTAGTGGGCTGTGGGGACAGTGATGAGGAGGCAGAATGTGACCATGACGCCAAGCTGCTGGACCTGATGCACAGATGCAGACAGGTCAAGCTAAGGCTAAGCGTACAAAATCGTGCGAATTAATTACTTAAAAATCATACAATGTGATTTTCTGGATTTTTGTTTTAGATTCCGGCTCTCATAGTTGAAGTGTACCTATGATAAAAAATTACAGACCTCTACATGCTTTGTAAGTAGGAAAACCTGCAAAATCGGCAGTGTATCAAATACTTGTTCTCCCCACTGTAACTAGTTTATTAACTATTTATTTATTTATTTAATTACGCACACATTTGCATAAAGGGAATATTTTTACCACTGTACGTAACTTCCCCCATAATGGATTTTCTGAATATCGCGACAAGCCAAACATTGACATGTACTTGATTATTTGGATCCCCAGGAGATTTTGCAAAAGCAGCAGCTACTCTTCCTGGTGTCTACAAAAAAAAACACAAAACATGACAAGTAACAAAACACTGATACACTGAAAAATACAACGATTTACAAACAATAGAACAAGAATAAACCCCCCGCGGGCCGCCAGTTGGGGAACTCTGACACACAGTTAGTTCTGTCAGACCGGGAGCGGTAGGTGAGGCCAAATGTAAGATAAAAGCCATTATGATAGATGTGTGGCAGAAGAGGTGGGATAGCAAGCCCAAGCTGGCATTTAAGAAAGGTCGGTGGATTGAGATTCAAAGGTCAGATTAGGAAGAAGAGATGGTGTTTGCTCGGCCGCGCCTAGGACATTGTACATTGAACTCATCATTACATCTGGTTGGCAAGCATGTAAAAGTATTGTTGTCAGTACCGGAACGTGAAAGAGATGGAAAGATTGATGTGTAGGGTATTAAGGTTGGACGGGGATGGATGGGGGTTGGACAATATTCTGAACCGGATGCAGGTCATCCACTGCTATAGATTCCTCAGCTCGACTTGCTCCTTCAACTATTTTCTGTACCTCTATGTAGGAGACCTATTGTACATCTCGGATCCTTGCAACTTCAAACTCCTTTATCCTGATGGGGCTCTCTAGAAATACGGCAATGGGATTTACACCACAATTGCTACACCGTACATGATCAGATTCTTCAACTACATGTTGATTCCATTGACACACACTTGAGACATGGCCATACTTTTTGCAATTTCGGCACTGTAACGTACAGCGTATTTAATGTTTACATGTGTAGGCAGACTCTTCCTCAAACATGAGTAAAACAGACTGTCTTCCTTCTTTTCATCCACTAACGCTGCAACATGCTCCCTCCACTCCTGGAATCTTCTTCTTAAGACAGGAAGCCTCAATGTCCAGCGATACTCCTGATTTCATACCTTTAATTGGTGCCCTGCCCCGAAAATCAAAGCTCTCTACTTCAGATGTTGCTAACTTAAGCTTTCTCCTTCTGCTCTTCCCGAGAACCAAAGCCCTACTGGTAACTGACTGATTCTACTTTTCCTAATGCCTCCTTTATCATCTATGTGAACTCAAATGGATCTCCCCAAGTATACATCATTATTAACAAATCAGACACCAACAATATTTTTGCTCTATTTTTCATTGCCAGTCTTCCACTCACTCAATGGGCCAACCTTCACTCCATATCGTCCATTGCCACATCCTCACTATTCACTGCCAGTTTGAACCAGTTCATTTAACATGGCTCTCGATCCACCAGCAGTCCTAACATTAAAGCATGGTATTCACGCACCCTTGCAAAACCCATAGAAATAAGAATGAATAAAAAGGACGTCTCCATCCAAGTCAATGATGGCATAATGGGTGGATTGGCAGCCATTTTCAGTGTACCCATGCCAGGAAGTAAAGGCAGGAAGTGTACCCTGCTGTGGAAGGTGGGTAGAACACACCTTCCACGTCGTTGATTGTTTTCCATAGAACACATGGCCCCTCGTTGATAATCCCTTACACATTCCATGAGCCACATCATGGAATGAACATTCTACATTACCATGGCAATGGCATTCCAAAATACCATGGAAATGAATGCATCACAATACCAGGCAGCCATTGAGAGTGTAGCCATGACTCACAAGTTACCAGCCAGTTGCCAAGGTTACAGCTTCCAAGCCCGTTCTATGTATTCTTCTATAGCAAAACCTCTCCTGGTCTTCTTCTATGGTATTATGGCGGTCCGCAAACAAACATTAGAGGTGTATGCCGCCACCTACTGTACTGGAGTGTGTAGTCAATCACAGGTTACAGACTAAATGAATAAAGAAACAAACATTAAGAAACTAAACCCTCCTACCTAATCCTACTACTAAGAAAAGAAAGAGCCCTACTAACGCTGCAGGCAACATGCTCCCTCCACTCCTGGAATCTTCTTCTTAAGACAGGAAGCCTTAAGACAGTCATGTAGGGTCATGGCATCAAAACAGCGCCCCCTGTCAGTCATGTAGGGTCATGGCATCAAAACAGCGCCCCCTGTCAGTCATGTAGGGTCATTATACATCATTGTGCAGTATTCATGTCAGTTCCAAGCCTCTGCTTTTATCATTCAACACTTCTCCTGTTGTAGCACCAGGAGGCAGCATTCTCCACGTTATCACCGTATGGGGGAGAACATGAGGTACAGCTGAAGAACAGGAATGAATCAACAAATAGATGAAGAAATGCACCATATTAATGAATGATTAACTGAAGGAACACGTGAATGAACAGTGGATGACACGGCAGCCTCTCCTCCCCATCTCTCTCTCTCTTCATGGTTCTGTGTAACCACAGCACCACAGTGGCGTTCTTGTTCATGCACAAACACTTTAAAGGGAAACTCCAGTTCAGCCGCTTGACACAATGGTTTCCTTCACTCTTCAAACGCTTCCTCACAATCTTGACTCCACCCCTTCTCTCTTTTCATCAATTCTGCAAGAGGTTCAGCTATTTCAGAATAAGACAAAATTAATGATTCTCACTGAATTTAAACCCCCCCCCAGGGTTTGTCAGAGCGTGCGAGGAGTGTTTGGCCAGAGAATGAATGGTGTTGATGTGGGTGCTAGTAATGTTTGTCATACCTTTTGAAATCAAGACCACCTAATACGTTACCTCCTGTTTGCCAATTGGGATTTTCATACGATGCTTCCTGGTCCTGCTTTGCCAAATAGTTAACCAGTGCGGTGAGGCCGCGTATGTAAGTATCATGGTCTTTTGAGGCTAACGACAAATCATCCAAGTACTGCACCAAAACAGATTCCTCAAATTTACACCCTTTTCAGTGATTATTTTACGCCTTTACAATGGAACCCGAACCATTGCTCGAAACTCCTCATCCGATGCTTTATGAACCCTTCTCATCCACCAGGCCAAAGCGATTCTGCCTATCTATCACATTGTAACATTCTGTGTCTAAAGGGACTGGATGCTAATAGATTTACCAAATCAGCCACTATAATCCACGGAAATCCACTGTTATACATCACTTGAGGCACTGTAATGTTCTGCACAACTCACGTTACCAATATTGACAACCAATGTTATTTTTTTGCTACACAGTCGGTCTCTTTTACCCGACCCAAAAGGGCACAAACCAACCGCCTTACTTATCGCAACAGGCAATTTACACGTATGTACACATACAGAGTCAATATACAATACGACTGTCTCTACCCACCTGAGGGACTGTCTCTACCCACCTGAGGGACTGTCTACTACCCACCTGAGGGACTGTCTACTACCCACCTGTGGGACTGTCTCCACCCACCTGAGGGACTGTCTACTACCCACCTGAGGGACTGTCTTCTACCCACCTGAGGGACTGTCTACTACCCACCTGAGGGACTGTCTACTACCCACCTGAGGGACTGTCTACTACCCACCTGAGGGACTGTCTACTACCCACCTGAGGGACTGTCTCTACCCACCTGAGGGACTGTCTCTACCCACCTGAGGGACTGTCTCTACCCACCTGAGGGACTGTCTCTACCCACCTGAGGGACTGTCTCTACCCACCTGAGGGACTGTCTCTACCCACCTGAGGGACTGTCTACTACCCACCTGAGGGACTGTCTCTACCCACCTGAGGGACTGTCTACTATCCACCTGAGGGACTGTCTCTACCCACCTGAGGGACTGTCTACTACCCACCTGAGGGACTGTCTCTACCCACCTGAGGGACTGTCTACTACCCACCTGAGGGACTGTCTTCTACCCACCTGAGGGACTGTCTTCTACCCACCTGAGGGACTGTCTCTACCCACCTGAGGGACTGTCTACTACCCACCTGTGGGACTGTCTACTACCCACCTGAGGGACTGTCTTCTACCCACCTGAGGGACTGTCTTCTACCCACCTGTGGGACTGTCTACTACCCACCTGTGGGACTGTCTTCTACCCACCTGAGGGACTGTCTACTACCCACCTGAGGGACTGTCTTCTACCCACCTGAGGGACTGTCTACTACCCACCTGAGGGACTGTCTACTACCCACCTGAGGGACTGTCTACTACCCACCTGAGGGACTGTCTACTACCCACCTGAGGGACTGTCTACTACCCACCTGAGGGACTGTCTACTACCCACCTGAGGGACTGTCTCTACCCACCTGAGGGACTGTCTCTACCCACCTGAGGGACTGTCTCTACCCACCTGAGGGACTGTCTCTACCCACCTGAGGGACTGTCTACTACCCACCTGTGGGACTGTCTACTACCCACCTGAGGGACTGTCTTCTACCCACCTGAGGGACTGTCTCTACCCACCTGAGGGACTGTCTCTACCCACCTGAGGGACTGTCTCTACCCACCTGAGGGACTGTCTCTACCCACCTGAGGGACTGTCTCTACCCACCTGAGGGACTGTCTCTACCCACCTGAGGGACTGTCTCTACCCACCTGTGAGACTGTCTCTACCCACCTGAGGGACTGTCTCTACCCACCTGAGGGACTGTCTCTACCCACCTGAGGGACTGTCTACTACCCACCTGAGGGACTGTCTCTACCCACCTGAGGGACTGTCTCTACCCACCTGAGGGACTGTCTACTACCCACCTGAGGGACTGTCTCTACCTACCTGAGGGACTGTCTCTACCCACCTGAGGGACTGTCTACTACCCACATGTGGGACTGTCTCTACCCACCTGTGGGACTGTCTACTACCCACCTGTGGGACTGTCTACTACCCACCTGTGAGACTGTCTCTACCCACCTGTGAGACTGTCTCTACCCACCTGTGAGACTGTCTCTACCCACCTGTGAGACTGTCTCTACCCACCTGTGAGACTGTCTACTACCCACCTGTGGGACTGTCTACTACCCACCTGTGAGACTGTCTCTACCCACCTGTGGGACTGTCTACTACCCACCTGTGAGACTGTCTCTACCCACCTGTGAGACTGTCTCTACCCACCTGTGAGACTGTCTCTACCCACCTGTGGGACTGTCTACTACCCACCTGTGGGACTGTCTCTACCCACCTGTGAGACTGTCTCTACCCACCTGTGGGACTGTCTACTACCCACCTGTGGGACTGTCTACTACCCACCTGTGAGACTGTCTCTACCCACCTGTGAGACTGTCTCTACCCACCTGTGAGACTGTCTCTACCCACCTGTGAGACTGTCTCTACCCACCTGTGAGACTGTCTCTACCCACCTGTGAGACTGTCTCTACCCACCTGTGAGACTGTCTCTACCCACCTGTGGGACTGTCTACTACCCACCTGTGGGACTGTCTCTACCCACCTGTGAGACTGTCTCTACCCACCTGTGAGACTGTCTCTACCCACCTGTGAGACTGTCTCTACCCACCTGTGAGACTGTCTCTACCCACCTGTGAGACTGTCTCTACCCACCTGTGGGACTGTCTCTACCCACCTGTGAGACTGTCTCTACCCACCTGTGGGACTGTCTACTACCCACCTGTGAGACTGTCTCTACCCACCTGTGAGACTGTCTCTACCCACCTGTGAGACTGTCTCTACCCACCTGTGGGACTGTCTACTACCCACCTGTGAGACTGTCTCTACCCACCTGTGGGACTGTCTACTACCCACCTGTGAGACTGTCTCTACCCACCTGTGAGACTGTCTACTACCCACCTGTGGGACTGTCTACTACCCACCTGTGGGACTGTCTACTACCCACCTGTGAGACTGTCTCTACCCACCTGTGAGACTGTCTACTACCCACCTGTGGGACTGTCTCTACCCACCTGTGAGACTGTCTCTACCCACCTGTGGGACTGTCTCTACCCACCTGTGAGACTGTCTCTACCCACCTGTGAGACTGTCTCTACCCACCTGTGAGACTGTCTCTACCCACCTGTGAGACTGTCTCTACCCACCTGTGAGACTGTCTCTACCCACCTGTGAGACTGTCTCTACCCACCTGTGGGACTGTCTCTACCCACCTGTGAGACTGTCTCTACCCACCTGTGGGACTGTCTACTACCCACCTGTGAGACTGTCTCTACCCACCTGTGAGACTGTCTCTACCCACCTGTGAGACTGTCTCTACCCACCTGTGAGACTGTCTCTACCCACCTGTGAGACTGTCTCTACCCACCTGTGAGACTGTCTCTACCCACCTGTGAGACTGTCTCTACCCACCTGTGAGACTGTCTCTACCCACCTGTGAGACTGTCTCTACCCACCTGTGAGACTGTCTCTACCCACCTGTGAGACTGTCTCTACCCACCTGTGGGACTGTCTCTACCCACCTGTGAGACTGTCTCTACCCACCTGTGGGACTGTCTACTACCCACCTGTGAGACTGTCTCTACCCACCTGTGAGACTGTCTCTACCCACCTGTGAGACTGTCTCTACCCACCTGTGAGACTGTCTCTACCCACCTGTGAGACTGTCTCTACCCACCTGTGAGACTGTCTCTACCCACCTGTGAGACTGTCTCTACCCACCTGTGGGACTGTCTACTACCCACCTGTGGGACTGTCTCTACCCACCTGTGAGACTGTCTCTACCCACCTGTGGGACTGTCTACTACCCACCTGTGGGACTGTCTACTACCCACCTGTGAGACTGTCTCTACCCACCTGTGAGACTGTCTCTACCCACCTGTGAGACTGTCTCTACCCACCTGTGAGACTGTCTCTACCCACCTGTGAGACTGTCTCTACCCACCTGTGAGACTGTCTCTACCCACCTGTGAGACTGTCTCTACCCACCTGTGGGACTGTCTACTACCCACCTGTGGGACTGTCTCTACCCACCTGTGAGACTGTCTCTACCCACCTGTGAGACTGTCTCTACCCACCTGTGAGACTGTCTCTACCCACCTGTGAGACTGTCTCTACCCACCTGTGAGACTGTCTCTACCCACCTGTGGGACTGTCTCTACCCACCTGTGAGACTGTCTCTACCCACCTGTGGGACTGTCTACTACCCACCTGTGAGACTGTCTCTACCCACCTGTGAGACTGTCTCTACCCACCTGTGAGACTGTCTCTACCCACCTGTGGGACTGTCTACTACCCACCTGTGAGACTGTCTCTACCCACCTGTGGGACTGTCTACTACCCACCTGTGAGACTGTCTCTACCCACCTGTGAGACTGTCTACTACCCACCTGTGGGACTGTCTACTACCCACCTGTGGGACTGTCTACTACCCACCTGTGAGACTGTCTCTACCCACCTGTGAGACTGTCTACTACCCACCTGTGAGACTGTCTCTACCCACCTGTGAGACTGTCTCTACCCACCTGTGAGACTGTCTACTACCCACCTGTGAGACTGTCTACTACCCACCTGTGAGACTGTCTCTACCCACCTG
The DNA here is from genome assembly GCF_045679555.1 of Salvelinus alpinus. Taxonomy (NCBI): domain Eukaryota; kingdom Metazoa; phylum Chordata; class Actinopteri; order Salmoniformes; family Salmonidae; genus Salvelinus; species Salvelinus alpinus. The sequence goes on from NC_092098.1 coordinate 57,597,168, forward strand.
TGAGACTGTCTCTACCCACCTGTGAGACTGTCTCTACCCACCTGTGAGACTGTCTCTACCCACCTGTGAGACTGTCTCTACCCACCTGTGAGACTGTCTCTACCCACCTGTGAGACTGTCTCTACCCACCTGTGAGACTGTCTCTACCCACCTGTGGGACTGTCTACTACCCACCTGTGAGACTGTCTCTACCCACCTGTGAGACTGTCTCTACCCACCTGTGAGACTGTCTCTACCCACCTGTGAGACTGTCTCTACCCACCTGTGGGACTGTCTCTACCCACCTGTGAGACTGTCTCTACCCACCTGTGGGACTGTCTACTACCCACCTGTGAGACTGTCTCTACCCACCTGTGAGACTGTCTCTACCCACCTGTGAGACTGTCTCTACCCACCTGTGGGACTGTCTACTACCCACCTGTGAGACTGTCTCTACCCACCTGTGGGACTGTCTCTACCCACCTGTGAGACTGTCTCTACCCACCTGTGAGACTGTCTACTACCCACCTGTGAGACTGTCTACTACCCACCTGTGAGACTGTCTCTACCCACCTGTGAGACTGTCTCTACCCACCTGTGAGACTGTCTCTACCCACCTGTGAGACTGTCTCTACCCACCTGTGAGACTGTCTCTACCCACCTGTGAGACTGTCTCTACCCACCTGTGAGACTGTCTCTACCCACCTGTGGGACTGTCTCTACCCACCTGTGAGACTGTCTCTACCCACCTGTGGGACTGTCTACTACCCACCTGTGGGACTGTCTACTACCCACCTGTGAGACTGTCTCTACCCACCTGTGAGACTGTCTCTACCCACCTGTGAGACTGTCTCTACCCACCTGTGAGACTGTCTCTACCCACCTGTGAGACTGTCTCTACCCACCTGTGAGACTGTCTCTACCCACCTGTGAGACTGTCTCTACCCACCTGTGGGACTGTCTACTACCCACCTGTGGGACTGTCTCTACCCACCTGTGAGACTGTCTCTACCCACCTGTGAGACTGTCTCTACCCACCTGTGAGACTGTCTCTACCCACCTGTGAGACTGTCTCTACCCACCTGTGAGACTGTCTCTACCCACCTGTGGGACTGTCTCTACCCACCTGTGAGACTGTCTCTACCCACCTGTGGGACTGTCTACTACCCACCTGTGAGACTGTCTCTACCCACCTGTGAGACTGTCTCTACCCACCTGTGAGACTGTCTCTACCCACCTGTGGGACTGTCTACTACCCACCTGTGAGACTGTCTCTACCCACCTGTGGGACTGTCTACTACCCACCTGTGAGACTGTCTCTACCCACCTGTGAGACTGTCTACTACCCACCTGTGGGACTGTCTACTACCCACCTGTGGGACTGTCTACTACCCACCTGTGAGACTGTCTCTACCCACCTGTGAGACTGTCTACTACCCACCTGTGAGACTGTCTCTACCCACCTGTGAGACTGTCTCTACCCACCTGTGAGACTGTCTACTACCCACCTGTGAGACTGTCTACTACCCACCTGTGAGACTGTCTCTACCCACCTGTGAGACTGTCTCTACCCACCTGTGAGACTGTCTCTACCCACCTGTGAGACTGTCTCTACCCACCTGTGAGACTGTCTCTACCCACCTGTGAGACTGTCTCTACCCACCTGTGAGACTGTCTCTACCCACCTGTGAGACTGTCTCTACCCACCTGTGGGACTGTCTACTACCCACCTGTGAGACTGTCTCTACCCACCTGTGAGACTGTCTCTACCCACCTGTGAGACTGTCTCTACCCACCTGTGAGACTGTCTCTACCCACCTGTGGGACTGTCTCTACCCACCTGTGAGACTGTCTCTACCCACCTGTGGGACTGTCTACTACCCACCTGTGAGACTGTCTCTACCCACCTGTGAGACTGTCTCTACCCACCTGTGAGACTGTCTCTACCCACCTGTGGGACTGTCTACTACCCACCTGTGAGACTGTCTCTACCCACCTGTGGGACTGTCTCTACCCACCTGTGAGACTGTCTCTACCCACCTGTGAGACTGTCTACTACCCACCTGTGAGACTGTCTACTACCCACCTGTGAGACTGTCTCTACCCACCTGTGAGACTGTCTCTACCCACCTGTGAGACTGTCTCTACCCACCTGTGAGACTGTCTCTACCCACCTGTGAGACTGTCTCTACCCACCTGTGAGACTGTCTCTACCCACCTGTGAGACTGTCTCTCCCCACCTGTGGGACTGTCTCTACCCACCTGTGAGACTGTCTCTACCCACCTGTGGGACTGTCTACTACCCACCTGTGAGACTGTCTCTACCCACCTGTGAGACTGTCTCTACCCACCTGTGAGACTGTCTCTACCCACCTGTGAGACTGTCTCTACCCACCTGTGGGACTGTCTACTACCCACCTGTGAGACTGTCTCTACCCACCTGTGGGACTGTCTACTACCCACCTGTGAGACTGTCTACTACCCACCTGTGAGACTGTCTACTACCCACCTGTGAGACTGTCTCTACCCACCTGTGAGACTGTCTCTACCCACCTGTGAGACTGTCTCTACCCACCTGTGAGACTGTCTCTACCCACCTGTGGGACTGTCTACTACCCACCTGTGAGACTGTCTACTACCCACCTGTGAGACTGTCTACTACCCACCTGTGAGACTGTCTACTACCCACCTGTGGGACTGTCTACTACCCACCTGTGAGACTGTCTACTACCCACCTGTGAGACTGTCTACTACCCACCTGTGAGACTGTCTACTACCCACCTGAGGGACTGTCTACTACCCACCTGTGAGACTGTCTACTACCCACCTAACTGCCGATTGCTACAGTCGACTAGGACTGGATTCTCACAAATGACCCGTTATAACAACACAGCATCTTCTGGCCGGTGCAAAACAGTGAATAAATCCAGGCTTTCTAGGTCCGTTTCCCATACCTATACATTCAGCCTATGACCCCTGTCTCCCCAAGATGTCAGAATGAGTGGAAACAGGTGTAGGAATTTTGCCTAACTTGATTTGTCCCTGGCTCCTGTTCCACTGATTTGTGGTCTTTAGTTTGATTGCAGATTGTGGTGAATCCTGCCGACAACTCCAACAGTTAAAATCTAATATCCGGTCCAATAATCCAGGTGGACACAGAGAAAAGCTCAAATTAGATGTATTTACCACACTGGGTGTTGTTGCTGCATCGCACAAACATACAGGTCACACAAGCACATGTATTTATACCCTCCTTCAGTCTCTGTTGCTGGGCAGGAACTGAGTCTGTTCCTTAGGTTGATGTTATCGTGGCCCAGCCTGAGTCCAGAACCTTCGTGCTCCACTGTGCCTTTCACAGGACTTGTTATCAGTCAATAGAGGCCTTGAGTTATTGGGAGTACACAGTCCTACAGTCTACTGCAGTCCACTACATAATTAATCAAGTTTATTTTATATAGCCCTTCGTACATCAGCTAATATCTCGAAGTGCTGTACAGAAACCCAGCCTAAAACCCCAAACAGCAAGCAATGCAGGTGTAGAAGCACGGATGATTTGATTTGATTTGATTTTGATTTACATAATTACACTTCTCATACACAAAGAGCTGAAACCTAACACAGTGTTCAATCTCTAAGAATATATAAAACCACGTATTCATACTAAGAGTATGTAAAGATATAAGACAGCTATAGAACAGTAATTATGATCGAAATCAAATCAGATCACTGTGAAATGCTTACTTACAAGCCCTTAACCAACAATACAGTTCTCTCAGCTCTGTCATCCCAGACACATGGCTCCTAGTCAACCCTTCATTGTTACACTCAGAGACAGCCCCTCTTTTCCCAACTACAATATACAAGCCAGCAGCATACAACCCTGCATACCACTGCTGGCTTGCTTCTGAAGCTAAGCAGGGTTGGTCCTGGTCAGTCCCTGGATGGGAGACCAGATGCTGCTGGAAGTGGTATTGGAGGGCCAGTAGGAGGCACTCTTTCCTCTGGTCTAAAAAATACCCCAGGGCAGAGATTGGGGACACTGCCCTGTGTAGGGTGCCGTCTTTCGGATGGGACATTAAACGGGTGTCCTGACTCTCTGAGGGCATTAAAGATCCCATGGCACTTATTGTAAGAGTAGGGATGTTAACCCTGGTGTCCTGGCTAAATTCCCAATCTGGCCCTCAAACCATCATGGTCACCTAATAATCCCCAGTTTACAATTCATCCCCCTCCTCTCCCCTGTAACTATTCCCCAGGTCGTTGCTGTAAAAGAGAATGTGTTCTCAGTCAACTTAACCGGTAAAATTACGGAGAAATAAAAAATAAATAAAACATACATACATAATTTTTGCAAAATAATTATAAATATTACCTTATTTACATAAGAATTCAGACCCTTTGCTATGAGACTCGAAATTGAGCTCAGGTGCATCCTGTTTCCATTGATCATCCTTGAGATGTTTCTACAACTTGATTGGAGTTCACCTGTGGTCAATTCAATTAATTGGGCATGATTTGGAAAGGCACACACCTGTCTATAAAGGTCCCACAGTTGACAGAGCATGTCAGAGCAAAAGCCAAGCCATGAGGTCAAAGGAATTGTCTGTAGTGCCCCGAGACAGGATTGTGTCGAGGCACCAAAAAATGTCTGCAGCATTGAAGGTCAACAAGAACACAGTGCCCTCCACCATTATTAAATGGAGGAAGTTTGGAATCGGCAAACTGAGCAATCGGGTGAGAAGGTCCTTGGTCAGGGAGGTGACCAAGAACCCGATGGTCACTCTGAAAGAGTTCCTCTGTGGAGATGGGAGAACCTTCCAGAAGGACAACCATCTCTGCAGCACTCCACCAATCAGACCTTTTATGGTAGAGTGGCCAGACAGAAGCCACTCCTCAGTTAAAAGCACATGACAGCCCGCTTGGAGTTTGCCAAAAGGCACCTAGAGGACTCTCAGACCATGAGAAACAATATTCTCTGGTCTGATGAAACCAAGATTGAACTCTTTGGCTTGAATGTCAAGCGTCATGTCTGGAGGAAACCTGGCACCATCCCTGCAGTGAAGCATGGTGGTGGCAGCATCATGCTGTGGTTGATTTCTTTCAAAGACAGGGACTGGGAGACTAGTCAGGATCGAGAGAAAGATAAACGGAGCAAAGTACAGAGAGATCCTTGATTAAAACCTGCACCAGAGCACTCAGGACCTCAAACTGGGGTGAAGGTTCACCTTCCAACAGGACAACGACCCTAAGCACACAGCCAAGACAACGCAGGAGTCTGGACAAGTGTCTGATTGTCCTTGAGTGGCCCAGCCAGAGCCCGGACTTGAACCCGATCAAACATCTCTGGAGAGACCTGAAAATAGCTATGCAGCAATGCTCCCCATCCCACCTGACAGAGCTTGAGAGGATCTGCAGAGAAGAATGGGAGAAACTCCCCAAATACAGGTGTGCTAAGCTTGTAGCGTCATACCCAAGAAGACTGGAGGCTGTAATCGCTGCCAAAGGTGCTTCAACAAATTACTGAGTAAAAGGGTCTGAAAACTTATGTAAATGTGGTATTTCAGTTGAAATGTTTTGATAAACATGCAAAAATTTCTAAAAACCTGTTTTTGCTTTGTCATTATGGGGTATTTTGTGAAGATTGATGAGAAAAAAAAACAATTTCATCCATTTTAGAATAAGTATGGTAACAAAATGTGGAAAAAGTCAAGGGGTCTGAATACTTTCCAAATGCACTGTATACATTTATAAATGGATTTAAATGGGCTTAAGTCAAATAGTCTCCAACAACATGAAAACACAAAGTATATGGGGTTTCCCTGAAGCCTGGAGAACACAATAAAATGACCCACAAATGCCTTATGTATCTGTCCTCTAAACTTCATGCAGAAATGTGGTGGAAATGTCCCCTAAAATTCTGTTGATATTTGAATCCCTCGATTGAGAGGATCAAATTTCAGCATGCTCCTAAATATTTCAAAATATTGTGTGATATCTGTGGATTCGAATTATTTATAACATGTGCCATAATAAGTAATGGTAGCCATAGTATTGTGTCCCATATGTTCTATTTGAAAAATTCCATGTCCACGGTTCCATTTACAACATTCAACAAACAGGTAGAGTTCTATTGGAATGGCTTCAGGTCCATTGTTCCATTTACAACATTCAACAAACAGGTAGAGTTCTATTGGAATGGCTTCAGGTCCATTGTTCCATTTACAACATTCAACAAACAGGTAGAGTTCTATTGGAATGGCTTCAGGTCCATTGTTCCATTTACAACATTCAACAAACAGGTAGAGTTCTATTGGAATGGCTTCAGGTCCATTGTTCCATTTACAACATTCAACAAACAGGTAGAGTTCTATTGGAATGGCTTCAGGTCCATTGTTCCATTTACAACATTCAACAAACAGGTAGAGTTCTATTGGAATGGCTTCAGGTCCATTGTTCCATTTACAACATTCAACAAACAGGTAGAGTTCTATTGGAATGGCTTCAGGTCCACGGTTCCATTTACAACATTCAACAAACAGGTAGAGTTCTATTGGAATGGCTTCAGGTCCATTGTTCCATTTACAACATTCAACAAACAGGTAGAGTTCTATTGGAATGGCTTCAGGTCCATTGTTCCATTTACAACATTCAACAAACAGGTAGAGTTCTATTGGAATGGCTTCAGGTCCATTGTTCCATTTACAACATTCAACAAACAGGTAGAGTTCTATTGGAATGGCTTCAGGTCCATTGTTCCATTTACAACATTCAACAAACAGGTAGAGTTCTATTGGAATGGCTTCAGATCCATTGTTCCATTTACAACATTCAACAAACAGGTAGAGTTCTATTGGAATGGCTTCAGGTCCATGGTTCCATTTACAACATTCAACAAACAGGTAGAGTTCTATTGGAATGGCTTCAGGTCCATTGTTCCATTTACAACATTCAACAAACAGGTAGAGTTCTATTGGAATGGCTTCAGGTCCAAGGTTCCATTTACAACATTCAACAAACAGGTAGAGTTCTATTGGAATGGCTTCAGGTCCATTGTTCCATTTACAACATTCAACAAACAGGTAGAGTTCTATTGGAATGGCTTCAGGTCCATTGTTCCATTTACAACATTCAACAAACAGGTAGAGTTCTATTGGAATGGCTTCAGGTCCATGGTTCCATTTACAACATTCAACAAACAGGTAGAGTTCTATTGGAATGGCTTCAGGTCCATTGTTCCATTTACAACATTCAACAAACAGGTAGAGTTCTATTGGAATGGCTTCAGGTCCACGGTTCCATTTACAACATTCAACAAACAGGTAGAGTTCTATTGGAATGGCTTCAGGTCCAAGGTTCCATTTACAACATTCAACAAACAGGTAGAGTTCTATTAGAATGGCTTCAGGTCCACGGTTCCATTTACAACATTCAACAAACAGGTAGAGTTCTATTGGAATGGCTTCAGGTCCATTGTTCCATTTACAACATTCAACAAACAGGTAGAGTTCTATTGGAATGGCTTCAGGTCCAAGGTTCCATTTACAACATTCAACAAACAGGTAGAGTTCTATTGGAATGGCTTCAGGTCCATTGTTCCATTTACAACATTCAACAAACAGGTAGAGTTCTATTGGAATGGCTTCAGGTCCACGGTTCCATTTACAACATTCAACAAACAGGTAGAGTTCTATTGGAATGGCTTCAGGTCCACGGTTCCATTTACAACATTCAACAAACAGGTAGAGTTCTATTGGAATGGCTTCAGGTCCACGGTTCCATTTACAACATTCAACAAACAGGTAGAGTTCTATTGGAATGGCTTCAGGTCCACGGTTCCATTTACAACATTCAACAAACAGGTAGAGTTCTATTGGAATGGCTTCAGGTCCACGGTTCCATTTACAACATTCAACAAACAGGTAGAGTTCTATAGAATGGCTTCAGGTCCACGGTTCCATTTACAACATTCAACAAACAGGTAGAGTTCTATTGGAATGGCTTCAGGTCCATTGTTCCATTTACAACATTCAACAAACAGGTAGAGTTCTATTGGAATGGCTTCAGGTCCATTGTTCCATTTACAACATTCAACAAACAGGTAGAGTTCTATTGGAATGGCTTCAGGTCCACTGTTCCATTTACAACATTCAACAAACAGGTAGAGTTCTATTGGAATGGCTTCAGGTCCAAGGTTCCATTTACAACATTCAACAAACAGGTAGAGTTCTATTGGAATGGCTTCAGGTCCATTGTTCCATTTACAACATTCAACAAACAGGTAGAGTTCTATTGGAATGGCTTCAGGTCCATTGTTCCATTTACAACATTCAACAAACAGGTAGAGTTCTATTGGAATGGCTTCAGGTCCATTGTTCCATTTACAACATTCAACAAACAGGTAGAGTTCTATTGGAATGGCTTCAGGTCCATTGTTCCATTTACAACATTCAACAAACAGGTAGAGTTCTATTGGAATGGCTTCAGGTCCATTGTTCCATTTACAACATTCAACAAACAGGTAGAGTTCTATTGGAATGGCTTCAGGTCCATTGTTCCATTTACAACATTCAACAAACAGGTAGAGTTCTATTGGAATGGCTTCAGGTCCATTGTTCCATTTACAACATTCAACAAACAGGTAGAGTTCTATTGGAATGGCTTCAGGTCCACGGTTCCATTTACAACATTCAACAAACAGGTAGAGTTCTATTGGAATGGCTTCAGGTCCATTGTTCCATTTACAACATTCAACAAACAGGTAGAGTTCTATTGGAATGGCTTCAGGTCCATGGTTCCATTTACAACATTCAACAAACAGGTAGAGTTCTATTGGAATGGCTTCAGGTCCATTGTTCCATTTACAACATTCAACAAACAGGTAGAGTTCTATTGGAATGGCTTCAGGTCCACGGTTCCATTTACAACATTCAACAAACAGGTAGAGTTCTATTGGAATGGCTTCAGGTCCAAGGTTCCATTTACAACATTCAACAAACAGGTAGAGTTCTATTAGAATGGCTTCAGGTCCACGGTTCCATTTACAACATTCAACAAACAGGTAGAGTTCTATTGGAATGGCTTCAGGTCCATTGTTCCATTTACAACATTCAACAAACAGGTAGAGTTCTATTGGAATGGCTTCAGGTCCAAGGTTCCATTTACAACATTCAACAAACAGGTAGAGTTCTATTGGAATGGCTTCAGGTCCATTGTTCCATTTACAACATTTAACAAACAGGTAGAGTTCTATTGGAATGGCTTCAGGTCCACGGTTCCATTTACAACATTCAACAAACAGGTAGAGTTCTATTGGAATGGCTTCAGGTCCACGGTTCCATTTACAACATTCAACAAACAGGTAGAGTTCTATTGGAATGGCTTCAGGTCCACGGTTCCATTTACAACATTCAACAAACAGGTAGAGTTCTATTGGAATGGCTTCAGGTCCACGGTTCCATTTACAACATTCAACAAACAGGTAGAGTTCTATTGGAATGGCTTCAGGTCCACGGTTCCATTTACAACATTCAACAAACAGGTAGAGTTCTATAGAATGGCTTCAGGTCCACGGTTCCATTTACAACATTCAACAAACAGGTAGAGTTCTATTGGAATGGCTTCAGGTCCATTGTTCCATTTACAACATTCAACAAACAGGTAGAGTTCTATTGGAATGGCTTCAGGTCCATTGTTCCATTTACAACATTCAACAAACAGGTAGAGTTCTATTGGAATGGCTTCAGGTCCACTGTTCCATTTACAACATTCAACAAACAGGTAGAGTTCTATTGGAATGGCTTCAGGTCCACGGTTCCATTTACAACATTCAACAAACAGGTAGAGTTCTATAGAATGGCTTCAGGTCCATTGTTCCATTTACAACATTCAACAAACAGGTAGAGTTCTATTGGAATGGCTTCAGGTCCATTGTTCCATTTACAACATTCAACAAACAGGTAGAGTTCTATTGGAATGGCTTCAGGTCCATTGTTCCATTTACAACATTCAACAAACAGGTAGAGTTCTATAGAATGGCTTCAGGTCCACAGTTCCATTTACAACATTCAACAAACAGGTAGAGTTCTATTGGAATGGCTTCAGGTCCATTGTTCCATTTACAACATTCAACAAACAGGTAGAGTTCTATTGGAATGGCTTCAGGTCCATTGTTCCATTTACAACATTCAACAAACAGGTAGAGTTCTATTGGAATGGCTTCAGGTCCACTGTTCCATTTACAACATTCAACAAACAGGTAGAGTTCTATTGGAATGGCTTCAGGTCCACGGTTCCATTTACAACATTCAACAAACAGGTAGAGTTCTATAGAATGGCTTCAGGTCCATTGTTCCATTTACAACATTCAACAAACAGGTAGAGTTCTATTGGAATGGCTTCAGGTCCATTGTTCCATTTACAACATTCAACAAACAGGTAGAGTTCTATTGGAATGGCTTCAGGTCCATTGTTCCATTTACAACATTCAACAAACAGGTAGAGTTCTATTGGAATGGCTTCAGGTCCAAGGTTCCATTTACAACATTCAACAAACAGGTAGAGTTCTATTGGAATGGCTTCAGGTCCATTGTTCCATTTACAACATTCAACAAACAGGTAGAGTTCTATTGGAATGGCTTCAGGTCCATTGTTCCATTTACAACATTCAACAAACAGGTAGAGTTCTATTGGAATGGCTTCAGGTCCATTGTTCCATTTACAACATTCAACAAACAGGTAGAGTTCTATTGGAATGGCTTCAGGTCCATTGTTCCATTTACAACATTCAACAAACAGGTAGAGTTCTATTGGAATGGCTTCAGGTCCATTGTTCCATTTACAACATTCAACAAACAGGTAGAGTTCTATTGGAATGGCTTCAGGTCCATTGTTCCATTTACAACATTCTAAGTACAATGAAGGTTTCTTGTCACATTTCTTGAACCGCAGCGCCACTCGGGAACCCAGTACATAACGCTACACGTTATTACCACTACACCACTACATATCTACAATACAACACATTACTACACCACTACATATCTACAATACAACACATTACTACACCACTACATATCTACAATACAACACATTACTACACCACTACTCTACCACTACATATCTACAATACAACACATTATTACACCACTACTCTACCACTACATATCTACAATACAACACATTACTACACCACTACTCTACCACTACATATCTACAATACAACACATTATAACACCACTACTCTACCACTACATATCTACAATACAACACATTATTACATCACTACTCTACCACTACATATCTACAATACAACACATTATTACACCACTACTCTACCACTACATATCTACAATACAACACATTATTACACCACTACTCTACCACTACATATCTACAATACAACACATTATTACACCACTACATATCTACAATACAACACATTATTACACCACTACTCTACCACTACATATCTACAATACAACACATTACTACACCACTACTCTACCACTACATATCTACAATACAACACATTATAACACCACTACTCTACCACTACATATCTACAATACAACACATTATTACATCACTACTCTACCACTACATATCTACAATACAACACATTATAACACCACTACTCTACCACTACATATCTACAATACAACACATTATTACACCACTACTCTACCACTACATATCTACAATACAACACATTACTACACCACTACTCTACCACTACATATCTACAATACAACACATTATTACACCACTACTCTACCACTACATATCTACAATACAACACATTATTACACCACTACTCTACCACTATATATCTACAATACAACACATTATAACACCACTACATATCTACAATACAACACATTATTACACCACTACATATCTACAATACAACACATTATTACACCACTACTCTACCACTTCATATCTACAATACAACACATTATAACACCACTACATATCTACAATACAACACATTATTACACCACTACATATCTACAATACAACACATTATTACACCACTACTCTACCACTACATATCTACAATACAACACATTATTACACCACTACTCTACCACTACATATCTACAATACAACACATTACTACACCACTACATATCTACAATACAACACATTATTACACCACTACTCTACCACTACATATCTACAATACAACACATTATTACACCACTACTCTACCACTACATATCTACAATACAACACATTATAACACCACTACATATCTACAATACAACACATTATTACACCACTACTCTACCACTACATATCTACAATACAACACATTATTACACCACTACTCTACCACTACATATCTACAATACAACACATTATAACACCACTAATCTACCACTACATATCTACAATACAACACATTATTACACCACTAGTCTACTACTACATATCTACAATACAACACATTATTACACCACTACATATCTACAATACAACACATTATTACACCACTACTCTACCACTACATATCTACAATACAACACATTATTACACCACTACTCTACCACTATATATCTACAATACAACACATTATAACACCACTACTCTACCACTACATATCTACAATACAACACATTATTACACCACTACTCTACCACTACATATCTACAATACAACACATTATAACACCACTAATCTACCACTACATATCTACAATACAACACATTATTACACCACTAGTCTACTACTACATATCTACAATACAACACATTATTACACCACTACATATCTACAATACAACACATTATTACACCACTACTCTACCACTACATATCTACAATACAACACATTATTACACCACTACATATCTACAATACAACACATTACTACACCACTACTCTACCACTACATATCTACAATACAACACATTATTACACCACTACTCTACCACTACATATCTACAATACAACACATTACTACACCACTACATATCTACAATACAACACATTACTACACCACTACTCTACCACTACATATCTACAATACAACACATTATTACACCACTACTCTACCACTACATATCTACAATACAACACATTACTACACCACTACATATCTACAATACAACACATTACTACACCACTACTCTACCACTACATATCTACAATACAACACATTATTACACCACTACATATCTACAATACAACACATTACTACACCACTACTCTACCACTACATATCTACAATACAACACATTATTACACCACTACATATCTACAATACAACACATTATTAAACCACTACTCTACCACTACATATCTACAATACAACACATTATTACACCACTACTCTACCACTACATATCTACAATACAACACATTATTACACCACTACTCTACCACTACATATCTACAATACAACACATTACTACACCACTACATATCTACAATACAACACATTACTACACCACTACTCTACCACTACATATCTACAATACAACACATTACTACACCACTACATATCTACAATACAACACATTACTACACAACTACTCTACCACTACATATCTACAATACAACACATTATTACACCACTACATATCTACAATACAACACATTACTACACCACTACTCTACCACTACATATCTACAATACAACACATTATTACACCACTACATATCTACAATACAACACATTATTAAACCACTACTCTACCACTACATATCTACAATACAACACATTATTACACCACTACTCTACCACTACATATCTACAATACAACACATTATTACACCACTACTCTACCACTACATATCTACAATACAACACATTACTACACCACTACATATCTACAATACAACACATTACTACACCACTACTCTACCACTACATATCTACAATACAACACATTATTACACCACTACTCTACCACTACATATCTACAATACAACACATTATTACACCACTACATATCTACAATACAACACATTACTACACCACTACTCTACCACTACATATCTACAATACAACACATTATTACACCACTACATATCTACAATACAACACATTATTAAACCACTACTCTACCACTACATATCTACAATACAACACATTATTACACCACTACTCTACCACTACATATCTACAATACAACACAATACTACACCACTACTCTACCACTACATATCTACAATACAACACATTATAACACCACTACTCTACCACTACATATCTACAATACAACACATTATTACACCACTACTCTACCACTACATATCTACAATACAACACATTACTACACCACTACATATCTACAATACAACACATTATTACACCACTACATATCTACAATACAACACATTATTACACCACTACTCTACCACTACATATCTACAATACAACACATTATTACACCACTACTCTACCACTACATATCTACAATACAACACATTATAACACCACTACTCTACCACTACATATCTACAATACAACACATTATAACACCACTACTCTACCACTACATATCTACAATACAACACATTCTTACACCACTACTCTACCACTACATATCTACAATACAACACATTACTACACCACTACATATCTACAATACAACACATTATTACACCACTACTCTACCACTACATATCTACAATACAACACATTACTACACCACTACATATCTACAATACAACACATTACTACACCACTACTCTACCACTACATATCTACAATACAACACATTATTACACCACTACATATCTACAATACAACACATTACTACACCACTACTCTACCACTACATATCTACAATACAACACATTATTACACCACTACATATCTACAATACAACACATTATTACACCACTACATATCTACAATACAACACATTATTACACCACTACATATCTACAATACAACACATTATTAAACCACTACTCTACCACTACATATCTACAATACAACACATTATTACACCACTACTCTACCACTACATATCTACAATACAACACATTATTACACCACTACTCTACCACTACATATCTACAATACAACACATTATTACACCACTACTCTACCACTACATATCTACAATACAACACATTACTACACCACTACTCTACCACTACATATCTACAATACAACACATTATTACACCACTACTCTACCACTACATATCTACAATACAACACATTACTACACCACTACATATCTACAATACAACACATTATTACACCACTACTCTACCACTACATATCTACAATACAACACATTATTACACCACTACATATCTACAATACAACACATTATTACACCACTACTCTACCACTACATATCTACAATACAACACATTATTACACCACTACTCTACCACTACATATCTACAATACAACACATTATTACACCACTACATATCTACAATACAACACATTATTACACCACTACTCTACCACTACATATCTACAATACAACACATTATTACACCACTACTCTACCACTACATATCTACAATACAACACATTATTACACCACTACTCTATCACTATATATCTACAATACAACACATTATTACACCACTACATATCTACAATACAACACATTATTACACCACTACTCTACCACTATATATCTACAATACAACACATTATTACACCACTAATCTACCACTACATATCTACAATACAACACATTAATACACCACTATATATCTACAATACAACACATTATTACACCACTACTCTACCACTACATATCTACAATACAACACATTATTACACCACTA
This sequence comes from Salvelinus alpinus, assembly GCF_045679555.1. NCBI lineage: Eukaryota > Metazoa > Chordata > Actinopteri > Salmoniformes > Salmonidae > Salvelinus > Salvelinus alpinus. Next base: position 57,612,916 of record NC_092098.1, read on the forward strand.
CATATCTACAATACAACACATTATTACACCACTACTCTACCACTACATATCTACAATACAACACATTATTACACCACTACTCTACCACTACATATCTACAATACAACACATTATTACACCACTACTCTACCACTACATATCTACAATACAACACATTATTACACCACTACATATCTACAATACAACACATTATTACACCACTACTCTACCACTACATATCTACAATACAACACATTACTACACCACTACTCTACCACTACATATCTACAATACAACACATTATTACACCACTACCATGTATGTGTGTGTAGAGTGCCTATTTTATCATGTGTGTGTGTCTATCTCTTCACACTCCATGCTCGTCCATAAGGTATAGTTTTTATCTGTTTAAATCAGATTTTTCTTCTTGACTGAGTTCCATGTTACGGAATAGCTCTATGTAGTCCTGTGCCCCTCCTACAGTCTGTTCTGGACTTGGGACTGTGACCTCTGGTGGCATGTCTTGTGGGGTATGCATGGGTGTCTGAGCTGTGTGTTAGTCGCCTAATCAGACAGCTGTATGATTTCAACATGTCAATACTTCTCACAAGCAGTGATGCAGTCAATCTCTCCTCCACCCTGAGCCGGGAGAGGTTGAGGGCTAGCCGTGAAACTCTGTTCTGGGCCAATTGTATTTAGCCCTCTTTGTGGCACTTGACCCTATGACTGGACAGTCATGCTGTGAAATTTAGTCATTTTAAAGGCGTGTACACACTCCCTTTAAGAGTTATGGGCTGAGAGCTGATCAGAGGGAGAAATTGAACATACAAATTGAACAATGTGCAGATTGCAACATATAAAGTGTAAGGAAATGGGGGGAGGGGAGGGGAGGGGGTGTAGAGGGAGGTAATGAATGACAAATAGCAGGAAAATAGTTTTGAGTCACGACAGGTTTGGTGGAGCGAGAAAAGCACTGATGACGCAGGTTCTGTGACTAGCGAGGATTAGCGAGGGGGGGGGGGGTGAGTGGTCCATGTGTTGCATATTTTTGGTGTGGGGTCATTGAGTGTGTGTGGAGGTGGGGGGTGTTGGAGGGAGGGAGGGAGGGAGGGAGGGAGGGAGGGAGGGAGGGGGAAAGCTGGAGACCGCTGCAGGATAGATAATGGTGGGTAGAGAGGGAGTGACAGAGGGCGAAAGAGACGGAGGCGAGAGTGAATGAGTGAATGACTGTGTGAGCAAACCAGTAGTTATGGAGAAACAGTCACATGACGAGAGGAAACGACAGAGTCGAATCACAGACGGGGACAAAAGAGCGAAAGAGTGCGATGCAGAGATGAAGGGAGGGGCGGTCCGGCGGAGGATGGTGAGGGCAGGAATTGAAAGAGTGCGATGCAGAGATGAAGGGATGGGCGGTCCGGCGGAGACTTGGAGGATGTTGAGAGCAGGAATTGAAAGAGTGCCAGGGTGATTCAAAACGTTTTTTTCCTAATTTGTGTTGATGATGCGTTGTGGGAAGCGTGGATTCACACAGTGTTGTGACACAGAGAAGGTTTGGGACGTGTGTTTCTTTTCTTTTCAGTCCCTCTCTGTTTGGTGATGAACATGTGGTCCCTTCCCCTCCCCTGTTCCTTCCCCTCTCCTCTTCCTTCCCCTCTCCTCTTCCTTCCCCTCCCCTCTTCCTCCCCTCTCCTCTTCCTTCCCCTCTTCCTCCACTCCCCTATCCTCTTCCTTCCCCTCCCCTCTTCCTTCCCCTCCCCTCTTCCTTCCCTCTCCTCTTCCTTCCTTCCCCTCCCCCTCCCCTCTTCCTTCCCTCTCCTCTTCCTTCCTCCCCCTCCCCTCTTCCTTCCCCTCCCCTCTTCCTTCCCTCTCCTCTTCCTTCCTTCCCCTCCCCCTCCCCTCTTCCTTCCTTCCCCTCCCTCTTCCTTCCCCGCTTCCTTCCTTCCTTCTCCTCCCCCCCTCCCCTTTTCCTTCCCCTCCCCTGCCTTGTCTGGGGACTGAATGAAACACTTGAACACTCTTGCCCCAGCAATGAGCAATGTTCTTTTTTAAGTTTTATAAGAAGGCTATAAATATCTAGGCTGCAAATACCCTCCTGACATTTAGGTTATGACATCATAATGGATCTTTATGTGTTTGTGTATGGTGCCTATAGAACGCCTACACTCCCCTTGGATTTATTCACATTTTATTGTGTTACAAAGTAGGGAAAAAATCATGGGCATTAATATGGAGTTGGTCCCCCCTTTGCTGCTATAACAGCCTCCACTCTTCTGGGAAGGCATTAATATGGAGTTGGTCCCCCCTTTGCTGCTATAACAGCCTCCACTCTTCTGGGAAGGCATTAATATGGAGTTGGTCCCCCCTTTGCTGCTATAACAGCCTCCACTCTTCTGGGAAGGCTTTAATATGGAGTTGGTCCCCTCTGCTGCTATAACAGCCTCCACTCTTCTGGGAAGAGTAGTTTATAAACTCTGTAGTTTATTGATCTATATAATACCCACCAGGGATTCAGACTCTGTAGTTTATTGATCTATATAATACCCAGCAGGGATTCACTCTGTAGTTTATTGATCTACATAATACCCAGCAGGGATTCACTCTGTAGTTTATTGATCTACATAATACCCAGCAGGGATTCACTCTGTAGTTTATTGATCTACATAATACCCATCAGGGATTCACTCTGTAGTTTATTGATCTACATAATACCCAGCAGGGATTCACTCTGTAGTTTATTGATCTATATAATACCACCAGGGATGGAGATTAATCTGAGGCTAGGACTGGTCATACTGGACTGGTATAAAATGCTACTGCCAGTGCCCAAAATCCTGAAGTTCACACACACACAAAGACATACACACACACACTGCTACCTACGTCAGATGATGACAATGATGATGCTGGGGATGACAAGGATGACGGTGATGACGTGATGCTGGGGATGACGGGGATGCTGGGGATGACGGGGATGACGGGGATGACGGTGATGCCGGGGATGACGGTGATGCCGGGGATGACGTGATGCTGGGGATGACGGGGATGCTGGGGATGATGGGGATGACGGGGATGACGGGGATGACGTGATGCTGGGGATGCTGGGGATGACGGTGATGACGGGGATGACGGGGATGACGGGGATGACGGGGATGACGGGGATGACGGGGATGACGGTGATGCCGGGGATGACGGTGATGACGGGGATGACGGGGATGCTGGGGATGACGGGGATGACGTGATGCTGGGGATGACGGGGATGACGGGGATGACGGGGATGACGGGGATGCTGGGGATGACGGTGATGCTGGGGATGACGGGGATGACGGGGATGACGGTGATGCCGGGGATGACGGTGATGCCGGGGATGACGTGATGCTGGGGATGACGGGGATGACGGGGATGACGGGGATGACGGTGATGCCGGGGATGACGGTGATGCTGATGATTCCGTCCCTCCATTGAGTGGGACTGATGATACACAGCTATCTGTTTTCCTCTGAAATGCTTATCAGTGTTACTGACGTCTTGTAACTGCCAAAATAAAGGAAAGACTGAGTAAATGAGGGATAAAGTCTTTTGAAAGCAGGTGCTTCCACACGGGTTCCTGAGTTTAACATCCCATCATGTTTAGGGTCATTTGGACATCATTTTTGCTACCATGGCTAGAAGAACAGAACTCCCAGGGCTTTATTCAAATCAAATCAAATGTATTTATAAAGCCCTTCTTACATCAACTGATATCTCAAAGCGCTGTACAGAAACCCAGCCTAAAACCCCAAACAGCAAGCAATGCAGGTGTAGAAGCACGGTGCCTAGGAAAAACTCCATAGAAAGGCCAAAACCTAGGAAGAAACCTAGAGAGGAACCAGGCTATGAGGGGTGGCCAGTCCTCTTCTGGCTGTGCCGGGTGGAGATTATAACAGAACATGGCCAAGATGTTCAAATGTTCATAAATGACCAGCATGGTCAAATAATAATAATCACAGTAGTTGTCGAGGGTGCAACAAGTCAGCACCTCAGGAGTAAATGTCAGTTGGCTTTTCATAGCCGATCATTAAGAGTATCTCTACCGCTCCTGCGGTCTCTAGAGAGTTGAAAACAGCAGGTCTGGGACAAGTAGCACGTCCGGTGAACAGGTCAGGGTTCCATAGCCGCAGGCAGAACAGTTGAAACTGGAGCAGCAGCACGGCCAGGTGGACTGGGGACAGCAAGGAGTCATCAGGCCACGTAGTCCTGAGGCATGGTCCTTGGGCTCAGGTCCTCCGAGAGAGAGAAAGAAAGAGAGAAAGAGAGAATTAGAGAGAGCATACTTAAATTCACACAGGACACCGGATAAGACAGGAGAAGTACTCCAGATATAACAAACTGACCCTAGCCCCCCGACACATAAACTACTGCAGCCATTTCAGTCGCTGTGGTAGGTGACATGTATAGTGTTGAGTCATCCGCATACGTAGAGGCTTTACTCAGTGGCATGTCGTTAGTAAACATGTTAAAAAGTGATAGACATCTCAGCACGATATATAGCCTAAATCAATCAACCAATCAAATGGTGTAATTAGGCTACTGGAGAATAATCGTGCTGAGGTTCACTTTTTCCTTCCTCATCACCTCACCCTAAATCTTCTATGATTTTAGCAGGTGCATTCCGTCTTCACGGCGCGCAAACACGAATTTACAAGACCGTGTCCTTGTACTGAAACTGATATTTTGTATTCGTTTTTGAAGTTACAAGCCTGAAACCTTGAACATAGACTGCTGACACCCTGTGGAAGCCGTAGGAATTGATTTCCATTATGCTTGCCTTTCTAAGAGGACGGCCTCTCAAAACATATACACCGCTCAAAAAAATAAAGGGAACACTTAAACAACACAATGTAACTCCAAGTCAATCAGACTTCTGTGAAATCAAACTGTCCACTTAGGAAGCAACACTGATTGACAATAAATTTCACATGCTGTTGTGCAAATGGAATAGACAAAAGGTGGAAATTATAGGCAATTAGCAAGACACCCCCAATAAAGGAGTGATTCTGCAGGTGGTGACCACAGACCACTTCTCAGTTCCTATGCTTCCTGGCTGATGTTTTGGTCACTTTTGAATGCTGGCGGTGCTCTCACTCTAGTGGTAGCATGAGACGGAGTCTACAACCCACACAAGTGGCTCAGGTAGTGCAGCTCATCCAGGATGGCACATCAATGCGAGCTGTGGCAAGAAGGTTTGCTGTGTCTGTCAGCGTAGTGTCCAGAGCATGGAGGCGCTACCAGGAGACAGGCCAGTACATCAGGAGACGTGGAGGAGGCCGTAGGAGGGCAACAACCCAGCAGCAGGACCGCTACCTCCGCCTTTGTGCAAGGTGGAGCACTGCCTGAGCCCTGCAAAATGACCTCCAGCAGATGGAGCCACCCACCATTACAACTGAGCGACCATTGGTCTATCTATGGAACGGCCTCGTGCCTGTCCTCCCGCTGTGGAGTGTTCAGAAGAGTGGAGATCTTATCAGCTGTTTCTCTCTGCTCGACAGGAGGCGAGTGAGAGCGCTTTAATGTCACTGTTCTGCTTGAGTTGGTCACACGGACATTAAATCAATAAACAATTACATTATGGAAATAAAGTTCAGTTGGCCTCCAGTCACAAGCAAACACTATAATGAAGTTACTTCAGCAGAGTCCAAAGGGTAGAGGTTAGACCTCTCTATCCTGATAATATATTTTTTCCTTGACCATGGCTAAATTATATTAAATTGCCCACATCTAATCAATCTATATGCCAACATTTAACTGGAATTGTCTTGGATTGTCTTGTCGGTTTAAATTCTATGACAATATTTCAGTGACATCTCAGTAATATCTCAGTATTATCTCAGAGATATCTCAGTAATATCAGTATTATCTCAGTGATATCTCAGTAATATCAGTATTATCTCAGTGATATCTCAGTAATATCAGTATTATCTCAGTGATATCTCAGTAATATCAGTATTATCTCAGTAATATCTCAGTAATATCTCAGTAATATCTCAGCAATATCTCGGCGGTATCTCGGCGGTATCTCGGCGGTATCTCAGTGACATCCCGGTGATATCTCGGCGGTATCTCAGTGACATCCCGGTGATATCTCGGCGGTATCTCGGCGGTATCTCAGTGACATCCCGGTGATATCTCGGCGGTATCTCAGTGACATCTCGGTGATATCTCGGCGGTATCTCGGCGGTATCTCAGTGACATCCCGGTGATATCTCGGCGGTATCTCAGTGACATCCCGGTGATATCTCGGCGATATCTCGGCGGTATCTCAGTGACATCCCGGTGATATCTCGGCGGTATCTCAGTGACATCCCGGTGATATCTCGGCGGTATCTCAGTGACATCTCGGCGGTATCTCAGTGACATCCCGGTGATATCTCGGCGGTATCTCAGTGACATCCCGGTGATATCTCAGTATTATCTCAGTGATATCTCAGTAATATCAGTAATATCTCGGCGATATCTCGGCGGTATCTCAGTGACATCCCGGTGATATCTCGGCGGTATCTCAGTGACATCCCGGTGATATCTCGGCGGTATCTCAGTGACATCCCGGCGGTATCTCGGCGGTATCTCAGTGACATCTCGGCGGTATCTCAGTGACATCCCGGTGATATCTCAGTATTATCTCAGTGATATCTCAGTAATATCAGTAATATCAGTGATATCTCAGTAATATCTCAGTAATATCAGTATTATCTCAGTGATATCTCAGTGACATCTCAGTGATATCTCAGTAATATCTCAGTAATATCAGTATTATCTCAGTGATATCTCAGTGACATCTCAGTAATATCTCAGTAATATCAGTATTATCTCAGTGATATCTCAGTGACATCTCAGTAATATCTCAGTGATATCTCGGCGACTGTAGAGGACACTATGTGATAGCATCAAGTCAAGCTGTTCAGTAGAACTAGTATCCTATCAGGGCAGGAGTGGAAATGCACCATTTTATGACTGAAGCTGTGGTACCCCCCCTAGCCCCGTTATAGCTGGGCTGGCCATCATGTGCAGACCTGTTAATGTATTTGGCTGGAACTCACAGATATGCTGTGCACAGCAAACAAACGGAATGTGTGACGAGTCCTCAAAAACTCCTTGGAGAAAACTGTTATCGGTTATCAGAGCGTGGCGCGACTGGACACCACCTGACTGGGAGGGAATTCATTATCATAGCACAGCTAGACACCACCTGACTGGGAGGGAATTCATTATCATAGCACAGCTAAACACCACCCGACTGCGAGGTAAGTCATTATCATAGCACAGCTAGACACCACCCGACTGGGAGGGAAGTCATTATCATAGCACAGCTAGACACCACCTAACTGGGAGGAAATTCATTATCATAGCACAGCTAGACACCACCTGACTGGGAGGGAATTCATTATCATAGCACAGCTAGACACCACCTGACTGGGAGGGAATTCATTATCATAGCACAGCTAGACACCACCTGACTGGGAGGGAATTCATTATCATAGCACAGCTAGACACCACCCGACTGCGAGGTAAGTCATTATCATAGCACAGCTAGACACCACCGGACTGGGAGGGAAGTCATTATCATAGCACAGCTAGACACCACCCGACTGGGAGGGAAGTCATTATCGTAGCACAGCTAGACACCACCCGACTGGGAGGGAATTCATTATCATAGCACAGCTAGACACCACCCGACTGGGAGGGAAGTCATTATCATAGCACAGCTAGACACCACCTGACTGGGAGGGAAGTCATTATCATAGCACAGCTAGACACCACCTGACTGGGAGGGAAGTCATTATCATAGCACAGCTAGACACCACCCGACTGGGAGGGAATTCATTATCATAGCACAGCTAGACACCACCCGACTGGGAGGGAAGTCATTATCATAGCACAGCTAGACACCACCTGACTGGGAGGGAAGTCATTATCATAGCACAGCTAGACACCACCCGACTGGGAGGGAAGTCATTATCATAGCACAGCTAGACACCACCTGACTGGGAGGGAAGTCATTATCATAGCACAGCTAGACACCACCTGACTGGGAGGGAAGTCGTTATCATAGCACAGCTAGACACCACCCGACTGGGAGGGAAGTCATTATCATAGCACAGCTAGACACCACCCGACTGGGAGGGAAGTCATTATCATAGCACAGCTAGACACCACCCGACTGGGAGGGAAGTCATTATCATAGCACAGCTAGACACCACCCGACTGGGAGGGAAGTCATTATCATAGCACAGCTAGACACCACCCGACTGGGAGGGAAGTCATTATCATAGCACAGCTAGACACCAATCGACTGGGAGGGAAGTCATTATCATAGCACAGCTAGACACCACCCGACTGGGAGGGAAGTCATTATCATAGCACAGCTAGACACCACCTGACTGGGAAGGAAGTCATTATCATAGCACAGCTAGACACCACCCAACTGGGAGGGAAGTCATTATCATAGCACAGCTAGACACCACCCGACTGGGAGGGAAGTCATTATCATAGCACAGCTAGACACCACCCGACTGGGAGGGAAGTCATTATCATAGCACAGCTAGACACCAACCGACTGGGAGGGAAGTCATTATCATAGCACAGCTAGACACCACCCGACTGGGAGGGAAGTCATTATCATAGCACAGCTAGACACCACCTGACTGGGAAGGAAGTCATTATCATAGCACAGCTAGACACCACCCAACTGGGAGGGAAGTCGTTATCATAGCACAGCTAGACACCACCTGACTGGGAGGGAAGTCATTATCATAGCACAGCTAGACACCACCTGACTGGGAGGGAAGTCATTATCATAGCACAGCAAGACACCACCTGACTGGGAGGGAAGTCATTATCATAGCACAGCTAGACACCACCTGACTGGGAGGGAAGTCATTATCATAGCACAGCAAGACACCACCTGACTGGGAGGGAAGTCATTATCATAGCACAGCTAGACACCACCTGACTGGGAGGGAAGTCATTATCATAGTACAGCTAGACACTACACCACTGGGAGGGAAGTCATTATCGTAGCACAGCTAGACACCACCTGACTGGGAGGGAAGTCATTATCATAGCACAGCTAGACACCACCTGACTGGGAGGGAAGTCATTATCATAGCACAGCTAGACACCACCTGACTGGGAGGGAAGTCGTTATCATAGCACAGCTAGACACCACCCGACTGGGAGGGAAGTCATTATCATAGCAGAGCTAGACACCACCCGACTGGGAGGGAAGTCATTATCATAGCACAGCTAGACACCACCCGACTGGGAGGGAAGTCATTATCATAGCACAGCTAGACACCACCCGACTGGGAGGGAAGTCATTATCATAGCACAGCTAGACACCACCCGACTGGGAGGGAAGTCATTATCATAGCACAGCTAGACACCACCCGACTGGGAGGGAAGTCATTATCATAGCACAGCTAGACACCACCCGACTGGGAGGGAAGTCATTATCATAGCACAGCTAGACACCACCTGACTGGGAGGGAAGTCATTATCATAGCACAGCTAGACACCACCCGACTGGGAGGGAAGTCGTTATCATAGCACAGCTAGACACCACCTGACTGGGAGGGAAGTCATTATCATAGCACAGCTAGACACCACCTGACTGGGAGGGAAGTCATTATCATAGCACAGCAAGACACCACCTGACTGGGAGGGAATTCATTATCATAGCACAGCTAGACACCACCTGACTGGGAGGGAAGTCATTATCATAGCACAGCAAGACACCACCTGACTGGGAGGGAAGTCATTATCATAGCACAGCTAGACACCACCTGACTGGGAGGGAAGTCATTATCATAGTACAGCTAGACACTACACCACTGGGAGGGAAGTCATTATCGTAGCACAGCTAGACACCACCTGACTGGGAGGGAATTCATTATCATAGCACAGCTAGACACCACCTGACTGGGAGGGAAGTCATTATCATAGCACAGCTAGACACCACCTGACTGGGAGGGAATTCATTATCATAGCACAGCTAGACACCACCTGACTGGGAGGGAAGTCATTATCATAGCACAGCTAGACACCACCCGACTGGGAGGGAAGTCATTATCATAGCACAGCTAGACACCACCTGACTGGGAGGGAAGTCATTATCATAGCACAGCTAGACACCACCCGACTGGGAGGGAAGTCATTATCATAGCACAGCTAGACACCACCTGACTGGGGGGGAAGTCATTATCATAGCACAGCTAGACACCACCTGACTGGGAGGGAAGTTGTTATCATAGCACAGCTAGACACCACCCGACTGGGAGGGAAGTCATTATCATAGCACAGCTAGACACCACCCGACTGGGAGGGAAGTCATTATCATAGCACAGCTAGACACCACCCGACTGGGAGGGAAGTCATTATCATAGCACAGCTAGACACCACCCGACTGGGAGGGAAGTCATTATCATAGCACAGCTAGACACCACCCGACTGGGAGGGAAGTCATTATCATAGCACAGCTAGACACCACCCGACTGGGAGGGAAGTCATTATCATAGCACAGCTAGACACCACCCGACTGGGAGGGAAGTCATTATCATAGCACAGCTAGACACCACCTGACTGGGAGGGAAGTCATTATCATAGCACAGCTAGACACCACCTGACTGGGAGGGAAGTCATTATCATAGCACAGCTAGACACCACCTGACTGGGAGGGAAGTCATTATCATAGCACAGCTAGACACCACCTGACTGTGAGGGAAGTCATTATCATAGCACAGCTAGACACTACCGGACTGGGAGGGAAGTCATTATCATAGCACAGCTAGACACCACCTGACTGGGAGGGAAGTCATTATCATAGCACAGCTAGACACCACCTGACTGTGAGGGAAGTCATTATCAGAACTCTGTGCGGTTAGACACCACCTGACTGGGAGCGAAGTCATTATCATAGCACAGCTAGACACCACCTGACTGGGAGGGAAGTCATTATCATAGCACAGCTAGACACCACCCGACTGGGAGGGAAGTCATTATCATAGCACAGCTAGACACCACCTGACTGGGAGGGAAGTCATTATCATAGCACAGCTAGACACCACCTGACTGGGAGGGAAGTCATTATCATAGCACAGCTAGACACCACCTGACTGGGAGGGAAGTCATTAGCATAGCACAGAAAAACTTGTTTGTAACAAGACAGTCACCCCTCAAGGCAGGGACGCTTTTAAACATTTCAGTTAACCCCATCCGTTTCTCTCTCTCGCTCCGTCACTCTCTCTGTCTCTCTCTCACTTTCTCTCTCTGTCTCTCTCTCTCACTTTCTCTCTCTGTCTCTCTCTCTCACTTTCTTTCTCTGTCTCTCTCTCTCACTTTCTCTCTCTGTCTCTCTCTCTCTGTCTCTCTCTCTCTCTCGCTCCGTCACTCTCTCCGTCTCTCTCTCCGTCTCTCTCTCTGTCTCTCTCTCTCTCTCTCTCTCGCTCCGTCACTCTCTCCGTCTCTCTCTCACTTTCTCTCTCTGTCTCTCTCTCACTTTCTCTCTCTGTCTCTCTCTCTCACTTTCTCTCTCTCTCTCTCTCTCTCTCTCTCTCTCTCTCTGTCTCTCTCTCTCTCTCTCTGTCTCTCTCTCTCTCTCTCTCTCTGTCTCTCTCTCTCTCTGTCTCTCTCTCTCTCTCTCTGTCTCTCTGTCTCGCTCTCACTTTCTCTCTCTCACTTTCTCTCTGTCTCAATTCAATTCAATTCAATTCAAGGGGCTTTATTGGCATGGGAAACATGTGTTAACATTGCCAAAGCAAGTGAGGTAGGTAATATACAAAAGTCAAATAAACAATAAAAATGAACAGTAAACATTACACATACAGAAGTTTCAAAACAATAAAGACATTACAAATGTCATATTATATATATGCAGTGTTGTAACAATGTACAAATGGTTAAAGCACACAAGTTAAAATAAATAAACATAAATATGGGTTGTATTTACAGTGGTGTTTGTTCTTCACTGGTTGCCCTTTTCTTGTGGCAACAGGTCACAAATCTTGCTGCTGTGATGGCACACTGTGGAATTTCACCCAGTAGATATGGGAGTTTATCAAAATTGGATTTGTTTTCGAATTCTTTGTGGATCTGTGTAATCTGAGGGAAATATGTCTCTCTAATATGGTCATACATTGGGCAGGAGGTTAGGAAGTGCAGCTCAGTTTCCACCTCATTTTGTGGGCAGTGTGCACATAGCCTGTCTTCTCTTGAGAGCCATGTCTGCCTACGGCGGCCTTTCTCAATAGCAAGGCTATGCTCACTGAGTCTGTACATAGTCAAAGCTTTCCTTACGTTTGGGTCAGTCACAGTGGTCAGGTATTCTGCCACTGTGTACTCTCTGTTTAGGGCCAAATAGCATTCTAGTTTGCTCTGTTTTTTTGTTAATTCTTTCCAATGTGTCAAGTAATTATCTTTTTGTTTTCTCATGATTTGGTTGGGTCTAATTGTGCTGTTGTCCTGGGGCTCTGTGGGGTGTGTTTGTGTTTGTGAACAGAGCCCTAGGACCAGCTTGCTTAGGGGACTCCTCTCCAGGTTCATCTCTCTGTAGGTGATGGCTTTGTTATGGAAGGTTTGGGAATCGCTTCCTTTTAGGTGGTTGTAGAATTTAACGGCTCTTTTCTGGATTTTGATAATTAGTGGGTATCGGCCTAATTCTGCTCTGCATGCATTATTTGGTGTTCTACGTTGTACACGGAGGATATTTTTGCAGAATTCTGCATGCAGAGTCTCAATTTGGTGTTTGTCCCATTTTGTGAAATCTTGGTTGGTGAGCGGACCCCAGACCTCACAACCATAAAGGGCAATGGGCTCTATGACTGATTCAAGTATTTTTAGCCAGATCCTAATTGGTATGTTGAAATTTATGTTCCTTTTGATGGCATAGAAGGCCCTTCTTGCCTTGTCTCTCAGATCGTTCACAGCTTTGTGGAAGTTACCTGTGGTGCTGATGTTTAGGCCGAGGTATGTATAGTTTTTTGTGTGCTCTAGGGCAACGGTGTCTAGATGGAATTTGTGGTCCTGGTGACTGGACCTTTTTTGGAACACCATTATTTTGGTCTTACTGAGATTTACTGTCAGGGCCCAGGTCTGACAGAATCTGTGCAGAAGATCTAGGTGCTGCTGTAGGCCCTCCTTGGTTGGTGACAGAAGCACCAGATCATCAGCAAACAGTAGACATTTGACTTCGGATTCTAGTAGGGTGAGACCGGGTGCTGCAGACTGTTCTAGTGCCCGCGCCAATTCGTTGATATATATGTTGAAGAGGGTGGGGCTTAAGCTGCATCCCTGTCTCACCCCACGACCCTGTGTGAAGAAATGTGTGTGTTTTTTGCCAATTTTAACCGCACACTTGTTGTTTGTGTACATGGATTTTATAATGTCGTATGTTTTACCCCCAACACCACTTTCCATCAATTTGTATAGCAGACCCTCATGCCAAATTGAGTCGAAGGCTTTTTTGAAATCAACAAAGCATGAGAAGACTTTGCCTTTGTTTTGGTTTGTTTGGTTGTCAATTAGGGTGTGTAGGGTGAATACATGGTCTGTTGTACGGTAATTTGGTAAAAAGCCAATTTGACATTTGCTCAGTACATTGTTTTCATTGAGGAAATGTACGAGTCTGCTGTTAATGATAATGCAGAGTATTTTCCCAAGGTTACTGTTGACGCATATTCCACGGTAGTTATTGGGGTCAAATTTGTCTCCACTTTTGTGGATTGGGGTGATCAGTCCTTGGTTCCAAATATTGGGGAAGATGCCAGAGCTGAGGATGATGTTAAAGAGTTTTAGTATAGCCAATTGGAATTTGTGGTCTGTATATTTGATCATTTCATTAAGGATACCATCAACACCACAGGCCTTTTTGGGTTTGAGGGTTTTTATTTTGTCCTGTAACTCATTCAAGGTAATTGGAGAATCCAATGGGTTCTGGTAGTCTTTAATAGTTGATTCTAGGATTTGTATTTGATCATGTATATGTTTTTGTTGTTTATTCTTTGTTATAGAGCCAAAAAGATTGGAGAAGTGGTTTACCCATACATCTCCATTTTGGATAGATAATTCTTCGTGTTGTTGTTTGTTTAGTGTTTTCCAATTTTCCCAGAATTGGTTAGAGTCTATGGAGTCTTCAATTACATTGAGCTGATTTCTGACGTGCTGTTCCTTCTTTTTCCGTAGTGTATTTCTGTATTGTTTTAGTGATTCGCCATAGTGAAGGCGTAGACTCAGGTTTTCCGGGTCTCTATCTCTCTCTCTCTCTCTCTCTCTCTCTCTCTCTCTCTCTCTCTCTGTCTCTCTGTCTCTCTGTCTCTCTGTCTCTCTGTCACTCTCTCTCTCTGTCTCTCTGTCTCTCTGTCTCTCTGTCTCTCTGTCACTCTCTCTGTCTCTCTCTCTCTCTGTCTCTCTGTCTCTCTCTCTCTCTCTCTCTCTATATATATATATATATTTTTTTTTTTTTACATACAGCTTAGTTTACATACAGCTTAGCCAAATACATTTAACTTCTTGACGCTAGGGGTCAGATTTATTTTTATTTTTAAAATAACGTTCCCAAGGTAAACGGACTATTTCTCAGGTCCAGATCGTGTAATATGCATATCATTTACAGATTATGATAGAAAACACTCCAAAGTTTCCAAAACTGTCAAAATATTGTCTGTGAGTATAACAAAACTGATTCTGCAGGCGAAAACCTGAGAAAATATAATAATATATAAAAAATATATATAATAAATAAATAATATTTTTTTAATCTGTGTTTCCTGGCCAGTATTTCTTCCATTTAAAGGGGTATCAACCAGCTTCCTCAGGCTGTGACCAGGCTTTAGACATAGTTTCAGGCTTTTATTTTGAAAAATGAACGAGATTTTCAAAAGTAGTCAGGTGTCCTCTGATTAGATCCTGCGCGCGAGAGGGTAGCTCTCCATTTTCTTTCTCTCTTTTATTGAGTAGGTTACGGTCCGGTTGAAATATTATCGATTATGTTTGTTAAAAACAACCTGAGGATTGATTATAAAAAACATTTGACATGTTTCTACGACCATTACGGATACTTTTTGGAATTTTCGTCGAACATAACGCGCAACCCAAATTGAGTTTTTTTGTTATAAAAGTAATATTTATCGAACAAAAAGAACATTTGTTGTGTAACTGGGAGTCTCGTGAGTGCAAACATCCGAAGATTGTCAAAGGTAAGCGATTCATTTTCCATCTGTTTTGTGAAGTGCAACAGTCCCTCCTGCAGCAAAGCACCCCCACAACATGATGCTGCCACCCCCGTGCTTCAAAGAGAGGCACTGAGTTTGAAGGTAGGCCATGAAATACATCCACAGGTACACCTCCAATTGACTCAAATTATGCCAATTAGCCTATCAGAAGCTTCTAAAGCCATGACATAATTTTCTGGAATTTTCCAAGCTGTTTAAAGGCACAGTCAACTTAGTGTATGTAAACTTCTGACCCACTGAAATTGTGATACAGTGAATTATAAGTGAAATAATCTGTCTGTAAACAATTGTTGGGAAAAATACTTGTCATGCACAAAGTAGATGTTCTAACTGACTTGCCAAAACTATAGTTTGTTAACAAGAAATTTGTGGAGTGGTTGAAAAACGAGTTTTAAGTACATGTAAACACCTAAGTGTATGTAAACTTCTGACTTCAACTGTCACTCCCTGACCTTAGAGATCCTTTGTATGTCTCTATTTTGGTTTGGTCAGGGCGTGAGTTGGGGTGGGTATTCTATGTTTTTGTGTTCTATGTTTTCTATTTCTATGTGTTTGGCCGGGTGTGGTTCTCAATCAGAGGCAGCTGACTATCGTTGTCTCTGATTGAGAACCATACTTAGGTAGCCTTTTCCCACCTGTGTTTTGTGGGTAGTTGTTTTCTGTTTTGTGCACCAGACAGAACTGTTTCGCTTTCGTTCTCCTGTTTTGTTGTTTTTGTTCAAATAGTTTTTTGGGATTAAATCATGAACACTTTAAACGCTGCACCTTGGTCCACTCTTCCTTCAGCTCACGAGAACCGTTACATCAACTGTATATACATACAGTACCAGTCAAAAGTTTGGACAAACCTACTCATTCTAGGGTTTTTCATTTATTTTTTACTATTTTCTGCATTGTAGAAATACTTCAGGTATCACATGTCATTTTATGTTCACAAACCTGTGTCAACATCAACAAAAATGTTATATATATATTACCCATCGCAGAGACACCAACAACATCATCACATCATCTTTCACTACAAAACATTTATTTTTCTGAAATTCAGTTCTATGTACATTCATAAACATGTATTAGCATCACAAGATATTTGGTAAGCATTGATAATAACATGTTAATTATTACTGTAAAGTGAATCCAGACTGTCTGAGCAGGAGCAGCTGTAATCACTCTGAGTGGTCAGGGGAGGAGATGGACAGCAGCTGTAACCACTCTGAGTGGTCAGGGGAGGAGATGGACAGCAGCTGTAATCACTCTGAGTGGTCAGGGGAGGAGATGGACAGCAGCTGTAACCACTCTGAGTGGTCAGGGGAGGAGATGGACAGCAGCTGTAACCACTCTGAGTGGTCAGGGGAGGAGATGGACAGCAGCTGTAACCACTCTGAGTGGTCAGGGGAGGAGAAGGACAGCAGCTGTAACCACTCTGAGTGGTCAGGGGAGGAGAAGGACAGCAGCTGTAATCACTCTGAGTGGTCAGGGGAGGAGAAGGACAGCAGCTGTAATGAATGTGAAGGCAGGGAGTGTCTCTCATCTACAAATGAACGAATGAACGAGAGACACAGAGAGATTTACAAATGAAGGAAGGAATGAGAGAGACAGAGATTTACAAATGAACTAGAGAGACAAAGAGAGGTTTACAAATGAACGAATGAACGAGAGACACAGAGTGATTTACAAATGAAATGAGACACAGAGAGATTTACAAATTAATTAATTAACAAGAGACAGAGAGATTTACAATAAACATATTAACGATACACAGAGATTAACGATAAACAAATTACCAAGACACAGAGAGAGAATTGCAAATGAACGAATGAACGAGAGACACAGAGAGATTTACAAATTAATTAATTAACAAGAGACAGAGAGATTTACAATAAACATATTAACGAGACAGACAGATTAACGATAAACATATTAACGAGACACAGAGATTAACGATAAACAAATTAACGAGAGACAGAGAGAGATTTACAAATGAACGGATGAACTAGAGAGACTAAGAAATATTGCTGTGAAGTGTGGGCTTGAAAGGGCCATCTGCAGAGAGATGATTCACCTGTATTCAATCACACACACTGACGCAGGCACGCACACGCACAAACACACATACACACAGACACACACACACACACATACAGCCACATACAGACACACACACACACATACAGACACACAGACACACACATACATGGTGAGCATGTCCAGGAAAGACATGCTGTATAACAGCAGCAGCATACATGAGTCAGTGACAGGTGGCCAGATGTTCACAGACACACACACACACACAGACACACACACACAGACACACAGGCACAGACACACAGGCACACACACACAGACACACACACACACACACACACACAGACACACACACACACACACACACACACAGAAACACAGACAGACACATTGCACGGAGGTTACCTCCGTAAACTCCGATATCCACTAATGCTGTGGTGACAAACGGAGGTTGACCCAGTCCTGACTCTGACCCAATTACTATGACCCAGTCCTGACTGACCCAGTTACTAATCAAATCAAATCAAATGTATTTATAAAGCACTTCTTACATCAGCTGATATCTCAAAGTGCTGTACAGAAACCCAGCCTAAAACCCCAAACAGCAAGCAATGCAGGTGTAGAAGCACGGTGGCTAGGAAAAACTCCCTAGAAAGGCCAAAACCTAGGATGAAACCTAGAGAGGAACCAGGCTATGAGGGGTGGCCAGTCCTCTTCTGGCTGTGCCGGGTGGAGATTATAACAGAACATGGCCAAGATGTTCAAATGTTCATAAATGACCAGCATGGTCAAATAATAATAATCACAGTAGTTGTCGAGGGTGCAACAAGTCAGCACCTCAGGTGTAAATGTCAGTTGGCTTTTCATAGCCGATCATTGAGAGTATCTCTACCGCTCCTGCTGTCTCTAGAGAGTTGAAAACAGCAGGTCTGGGACAGGTAGCACGTCCGGTGAACAGGTCAGGGTTCCATAGCCGCAGGCAGAACAGTTGAAACTGGAGCAGCAGCACGACCAGGTGGACTGGGGACAGCAAGGAGTCATCAGGCCAGGTAGTCCTGAGGCATGGTCCTAGGGCTCAGGTCCTCCGAGAGAGAGAAAGAGAGAAAGAGATAATTAGAGAGAGCATACTTAAATTCACACAGGACACCGGATAAGACAGGAGAAATTCTCCAGATATAACAGACTGACCCTAGCCCCCCGACACATAAACTACTGCAGCATAAATACTGGAGGCTGAGACAGGAGGGGTCAGGAGACACTGTGGCCCCATCCGATGATACCCCCGGACAGGGCCAAACAGGCAGGATATAACCCCACCCACTTTGCCAAAGCACAGCCCCCACACCACTAGAGGGATATCTTCAACCACCAACTTACAATCCTGAGACAAGGTCGAGTATAGCCCACAAAGATCTCCGCCACGGCACAACCCAAGAAGATCACGTCAGTGACTCAACCCACTCAAGTGACGCACCCCTCCTAGGGACGGCATGAAAGAGCACCAGTAAGCCAGTGACTCAGCCCCTGTAATAGGGTTAGAGGCAGAGAATCCCAGTGGAGAGAGGGAAACCGGCCAGGCAGACACAGCAAGGGCGGTTTGTTGCACCAGAGCCTTTCCGTTCACCTTCACACTCCTGGGCCGGAATACACTCAATCATATGACCCACTGAAGAGATGAGTCTTCAGTAAAGACTTAAAGGTTGAGACCAAGTCTGCGTCTCTCACATGGGTAGGCAGACTATTCCATATAAATGGAGATCTATAGGAGAAAGCCCTGCCTCCAGCTGTTTGCTTAGAAATTCTAGGGACAATTAGGAGGCCTGCGTCTTGTGACCGTAGCGTACGTGTAGGTATGTACGGCAGGACCAAATGGGAGAGGTAGGTAGGATCAAGCACATGTAATGCTTTGTAGGTTAGCAGTAAAACCTTGAAATCAGCCCTTGCCTTAACAGGAAGCCAGTGTAGGGAGGCTAGCACTGGAGTAATATGATAAAACATGTTGGTTCTAGTCAGGATTCTAGCAGCCGTGTTTAGCACTAACTGAAGTTTATTTAGTGCTTTATCCGGGTAGCCGGAAAGTAGAGCATTGCAGTAGTCTAACCTAGAAGTAACAAAAGCATGGATTAATTTTTCTGCATCATTTTTGGACAGAAAGTTTCTGATTTTTGCAATGTTACGTAGATGGAAAAAAGCTTTTCCTTGAAAAAGTCTTGATATGTTCGTAAAAAAAGAGATCAGGGTCCAGAGTAACGCCGAGGTCCTTCACAGTTTTATTTGAGATGACTGTAAAACCATCAAGAGACAACCATCCCGCCATTGCGGGATGCACGGGGAATAAGGTCACTAGTGTAACCAGGAGGTGAGGCCTCATTTAACACAGTAAATTCATCAGGCTTAAGCCATGTTTCAGTCAGGCCAATCACATCAAGATTATGATCAGTGATTAGTTCATTGACTATTACTGCCTTGGAAGTGAGGGATCCAACATTAAGTAGCCCTATTTTGAGATGTGAGGTATCACGATCTCTTTCAATCATGGCAGGAATGGAGGAGGTCTTTATTCTAGTGAGATTGCTAAGGCGAACACCGCCATGTTTAGTTTTACCCAACCTAGATCGAGGAACAGACACAGTCTCAATGGGGATAGCGGAGCTGACTACACTGACTGTGCTAGTGGCAGACTCCACTAAGCTGGCAGGCTGGCTAACAGCTGCTTGGCCTGCACCCTATCTCATTGTGGAGCTAGGGGAGTTAGAGCCCTGTCTATGTTGGTAGATAAGATGAGAGCACTGGGTCATGACTATTACCTAGCTGCTATGACCCAGCTACTAAGACCCAGTCCTGACTATGACCCATCTACTATGACCCAGTCCTCACTATGACCCAGCTACTAAGACCCAGTCCTGACTATGACCCATCTACTATGACCCAGTCCTCACTATGACCCAGCTACTAAGACCCAGTCCTGACTATGACCCATCTACTATGACCCAGTCCTCACTATGACCCATCTACTATGACCCAGTCCTGACTATGACCCATCTACTATGACCCAGTCCTCACTATGACCCATCTACTATGACCCAGTCTTGACTATGACCCAGCTGACTACGCTGAAGTGCGGTCCATTTTCTTGTTTGTTAATTCTATGAATTTAATTACATTTAATTAAACCCACAGACATGTTCTACCTTCAGATTAAACCCACATACATGTTCTACCTTCAGATTAAACCCACAGACATGTTTTACCTTCAGATTAAACCCACAGACATGTTCTACCTTCAGATTAAACCCACAGACATGTTCTACCTTCAGATTAAACCCACAGACATGTTCTACCTTCAGATTAAACCCACAGACATGTTTTACCTTCAGATTAAACCCACAGACATGTTCTACCTTCAGATTAAACCCACAGACATGTTCTACCTTCAGATTAAACACACAGACATGTTTTACCTTCAGATTAAACCCACAGACATGTTTTACCTTCAGATTAAACCCACAGACATGTTCTACCTTCAGATTAAACCCACAGACATGTTCTACCTTCAGATTAAACCCACAGACATGTTTTACCTTCAGATTAAACCCACAGACATGTTCTACCTTCAGATTAAACCCACAGACATGTTCTACCTTCAGATTAAACCCACAGACATGTTCTACCTTCAGATTAAACCCACAGACATGTTCTACCTTCAGATTAAACCCACAGACATGTTCTACCTTCAGATTAAACCCACAGACATGTTTTACCTTCAGATTAAACACACAGACATGTTCTACCTTCAGATTAAACACACAGACATGTTCTACCTTCAGATTAAACCCACAGACATGTTTTACCTTCAGATTAAACACACAGACATGTTCTACCTTCAGATTAAACCCACAGACATGTTTTACCTTCAGATTAAACCCACAGACATGTTTTACCTTCAGATTAAACCCACAGACATGTTTTACCTTCAGATTAAACCCACAGACATGTTCTACCTTCAGATTAAACCCACAGACATGTTCTACCTTCAGATTAAACCCACAGACATGTTCTACCTACCTACCTTGGTACATTGCCTACGGAGAAGCAAGAGGAACTGCCCTCCCAAACCCTACACTGTTCCCTTGCGGAACAACATGTGAGTTCCGCTCAGCCCAGTCTCTTCTCTGTCCTGGCACTCCAATGGCGGAACCAGCTTCCCCCTGATGCTACGACAGCAGAGTCGCTGCCCATCTCCGATAACATCTGAAACTCTACAGTACCTCTTCCACCCCCAAAAAAAGCCTTTTGTGAACTAACACTAAGTACTAAAGTACGACCCACACCATCACCATGTTAACAGCTCTAACCTTCCTGGCTGACTTTATTGAGGAAAAATGTTTTATGACTGAGATATGTGTTTGTCTCACCTAACTATCTTAATTGAATCCACTAGCTGGAAGTCTCTCTGGATAAGAACGCCTGGTAAATGACTACAATGTAAATAAGAAAGGAGCATAGACACACATTCAACTCTCTGATCAACTCAGAGCCGGGGTTAATCACCCTCTATTCACTATGTGTGTGTGTGGCGGAGGGAGATAACTGCTGATCAGAGGTGGCTGACAGATGGGAGGGGCGGCTGACAGATGGGATGGGTGGCTGACAGATGGGATGGGTGGCTGACAGATGGGAGGCGTGGCTGACAGATGGGAGGGGTGGCTGACAGATGGGAGGTGTGGCTGACAGATGGGAGGAGTGGCTGACAGATGGGAGGGGTAGCTGACAGATGGGAGGGGTGGCTGACAGATGGGAGGCGTGGCTGACAGGTGGGAGCGGCGGCTGACAGATGGGAGGCGCGGCTAACAGATGGGAGGCGCGGCTGACAGATGGGAGGTGTGGCTGACAGATGGGAGTTGTGGCTGACAGATGGGAGTGGTAGCTGACAGATGGGAGGGGTAGCTGACAGATGGGAGGGGTAGCTGACAGATGGGAGGGGTGACTGACAGATGGGAGGGGTAGCTGACAGATGGGAGGGGTGACTGACAGATGGGAGGGGTAGCTGACAGATGGGAGGGGTAGCTGACAGATGGGAGGGGTGACTGACAGATGGGAGGGGTAGCTGACAGATGGGAGGGGAGCCAGAGACGGCCTGAGACAAAAAGCGGATGAAATTTGAGGGGAAATGGAGCAGTGGAGCTGAATTACATGCGTCACGGCTGCTCCCTCCTGCGGCCCCTCGTGGCCCCTCCACCGAGGATCAGGGGCCATCAGAGGAGAACGGAACTGCACCAGTCTTTCAGTCTTGGAAGCATGTAATCAAATCACCCTAATTAATAAGCTATCAGACAGACCCACTGTGCCTTTTCCCGCTTCTCCTGAACACGTCATCAGATCACCCTAATTAATAAGCTATCAGACAGACTCACTGTGCTTTTTCCCGCTTCTCCTGAACACGTCATCAGATCACCCTAATTAATAAGCTATCAGACAGACTCACTGTGCTTTTTCCCGCTTCTCCTGAACACGTCATCAGATCACCCTAATTAATAAGCTATCAGACAGACTCACTGTGCTTTTTCCCGCTCCTCCTGAACAGAATGCTGCTGTCTGGGGAGGAGGGGAACTAATTTAACCAACATACAACATCTCAGTCAGAAAATGTCTGCTGTCCCTCTCTCTCCATAGGCACAATGTTCTCCCTTCATTGAGGTAAAGTACTATTTCATTCATGCCATTTCCGTTCATTCATCAGCATGCGGGCCAGCAGACCCATCTCCACATTCCTATCAATGGAGCTGACGTCAGTCCTGCCACGTCACTTCAACAGGAAGGGGGGGTATATAAAGGAAACATGCCACGTCACTTCAACAGGAAGGGGGGGTATATAAAGGAAACATGCCACGTCACTTCAACAGGAAGGGGGGGTATATAAAGGAAACATGCCACGTCACTTCAACAGGAAGGGGGGGTATATAAAGGAAAGTTGCGCTGGCCGTGGTGCTGAAAACGCTACTCACGACGCGCAGCTGCAACAACTAGTGTTTTTGACAGTTGTTCCTTGAGAAACAAACACATCACAAGACTAGTATACCAAAATAAATCACCAATATCACATTTCCAGGTAGTTTGTGATAGTCTAGTCCACCGGGAGAAGAGTTGAAACTGTTTACGAATGATTTATGAGGTGAAAGC
The DNA here is from genome assembly GCF_045679555.1 of Salvelinus alpinus. Lineage (NCBI taxonomy): Eukaryota > Metazoa > Chordata > Actinopteri > Salmoniformes > Salmonidae > Salvelinus > Salvelinus alpinus. Next base: position 57,636,360 of record NC_092098.1, read on the forward strand.
TTAGAGACTACCTGAGTCACGAGATACAGCACTTCTCCCTTGCGGGAACAACAGGTGAGTTCCAGCATCTGTGTCTTTGTCTTGGTTTGTCTGCTCGCTCCCATGCCCACCGTGGACGCAGTAATGATATCGGATAACTAGTGTTCCTATGTTAACTCAACTCTCTGAAGAATGAACACGTCATAAATGAAAGGGAACCTCCTATGTTTGGAATCTAGAACCATGTTTTGGTTGATGAATGAAGAAAAGCAGTTTACAGAACATAGTGACTGTCTAAAGATGAAGTGAGGTAGAGAACTGGCGGGGATTTTCTGTTGGAAGTAGCTATATGATATCGTGGTTTAAAACATCTATTTGGGAGTCCCATAGGGCGGAGCACAATTGGCCCAGCGTCGTCCGGGTTTAGGTTAGGTTAGGAATAGGTTAGGATTTGGTTAGGATTAGGTTAGGATTAGGTTAGGATTAGGTTAGGAATAGGTTAGGATTAGGTTAGGATTAGGTTAGGATTTGGTTAGGATTAGGTTAGGATTAGGTTCGGATTAGGTTCGGATTAGGTTCGGATTAGGTTAGGATTAGGTTAGGATTTGGTTAGGATTAGGTTAGGATTAGGTTAGGATTAGGTTAGGATTTGGTTAGGATTAGGTTAGGATTAGGTTAGGATTAGGTTCGGTTTAGGTTAGGATTAGGTTAGGATTTGATTAAATTAGGGTTGAAGAAATTTGGGTTGTTGGGAACTCTATTCTGGCCAAATTGCCATAGCATGAAAACACCGATGTGTATATAAAACCACATAAAAAACACTTTTAACGATTGTCACCAATTTTTCCGTCACCATTTTGCCTACCTTATAAATACTTCTGATGTATATGTCTTGGATTTAAAGGTTAGAAGGCTGCATTCTTCTCTCGCTCTACAGATAAATATGACATCCGCAAAGACGACATTTCACACACACACACATCCGTAACAGTATTTCTGAACAGTCTACATACCGTTTGACCTCGGGCGGAGACGTGATCATGAGGCGTCTTAACAAACTGGGTTGTGAACGGTTGAAAGGAGCCAGAGAAGGCGGGTTAACGTTAACAGCTGTCCTTGTGTGCAGTCGGGTGCAGACGAACTCGGGCTGGTGTCCACATGGCAGTGTGGGAATGCAGCGGGTGTGTCCTTGGCTTGGTGGCTGAGGTGAGGATGGTGTCCACATGGCAGTGTGGGAGCAGCGGGTGTGTCCTTGGCTTGGTGGCTGAGGTGAGGATGGTGTCCACATGGCAGTGTGGGAGCAGCGGGTGTGTCCTTGGCTTGGTGGCTGAGGTGAGGATGGTGTCCACATGGCAGTGTGGGAGCAGCGGGTGTGTTCTTGGCTTGGTGGCTGAGGTGAGGATGGTGTCCACATGGCAGTGTGGGAGCAGCGGGTGTGTTCTTGGCTTGGTGGCTGAGGTGAGGATGGTGTCCACATGGCAGTGTGGGAGCAGCGGGTGTTCTTGGCTTGGTGGCTGAGGTGAGGATGGTGTCCACATGGCAGTGTGGGAGCAGCGGGTGTGTTCTTGGCTTGGTGGCTGAGGTGAGGATGGTGTCCACATGGCAGTGTGGGAGCAGCGGGTGTGTTCTTGGCTTGGTGGCTGAGGTGAGGATGGTGTCCACATGGCAGTGTGGGAGCAGCGGGTGTGTTCTTGGCTTGGTGGCTGAGGTGAGGATGGTGTCCACATGGCAGTGTGGGAGCAGCGGGTGTGTTCTTGGCTTGGTGGCTGAGGTGAGGATGGTGTCCACATGGCAGTGTGGGAGCAGCGGGTGTGTTCTTGGCTTGGTGGCTGAGGTGAGGATGGTGTCCACATGGCAGTGTGGGAGCAGCGGGTGTGTTCTTGGCTTGGTGGCTGAGGTGAGGATGGTGTCCACATGGCAGTGTGGGAGCAGCGGGTGTGTCCTTGGCTTGGTGGCTGAGGTGAGGATGGTGCTTTAGCTCCAGGGGAATATGGGAGAATATGTCCACGCTATTTAGATACCAGTTTTGTCCTCACAAAATGTATACGTTTTAAACACATAAATGGTTACAAATACACCTTTTAGCCAGTGGATTCTTGTGGTTTCCCCACACCTAACTAAGCTCTGTCTCGCACCGTACCAGAACCAATAGTGCGCAAATTGTTGATTTATTAAAGGCTAGTTCTGTAACGTGTGTTAGACATCAGTCTCCTGTGGAATGTTGTCTCGGGTAATAATACGATGTCTTATTTGACTCAGCAGAAAACAGTCTCCTGTGGAATGTTGTCTCAGGTAATAATACGATGTCTTATTTGACTCAGCAGAAAACAGTCTCCTGTGGAATGTTGTCTCAGGTAATAATACGATGTCTTATTTGACTCAGCAGAAAACAGTCTCCTGTGGAATGTTGTCTCAGGTAATAATACGATGTCTTATTTGACTCAGCAGAAAACAGTCTCCTGTGGAATGTTGTCTCAGGTAATAATACGATGTCTTATTTGACTCAGCAGAAAACAGTCTCCTGTGGAATGTTGTCTCAGGTAATAATACGATGTCTTATTTGACTCAGCAGAAAACAGTCTCCTGTGGAATGTTGTCTCAGGTAATAATACGATGTCTTATTTGACTCAGCAGAAAACAGTCTCCTGTGGAATGTTGTCTCAGGTAATAATACGATGTCTTATTTGACTCAGCAGAAAACAGTCTCCTGTGGAATGTTGTCTCAGGTAATAATACGATGTCTTATTTGACTCAGCAGAAAACAGTCTCCTGTGGAATGTTGTCTCAGGTAATAATACGATGTCTTATTTGACTCAGCAGAAAACAGTCTCCTGTGGAATGTTGTCTCAGGTAATAATACGATGTCTTATTTGACTCAGCAGAAAACAGTCTCCTGTGGAATGTTGTCTCAGGTAATAATACGATGTCTTATTTGACTCAGCAGAAAACAGTCTCCTGTGGAATGTTGTCTCAGGTAATAATACGATGTCTTATTTGACTCAGCAGAAAACAGTCTCCTGTGGAATGTTGTCTCAGGTAATAATACGATGTCTTATTTGACTCAGCAGAAAACAGTCAACCATTTAACAGTCCTCCTCAGAGTGAACGGTGGGTGTTTGTATTTGTCCTACGTGTGTATTAATAAACATGTTTGAATTGGAAATGTGTTTTTTTTATATCCCAACTCTCATGGCCACGGTCTGCCATTATCAACAGCGACGAGCAATTGGGACTAAGCGCACATCAACAGATGTGTTACCTTGGGGATTCGAACTCTCGATCTTTCTATTATTGGCCCAACGCTCTAACCGCCAGGCTATACTGAATGCAACAGGCAGTAGGTCAGTCTAATACCTCTCTGGCTGGCTGCTTCTCCCTGCAGCTGCTATGCTCTTAACATTTAGGGGTTCAACAAGGGTTCTTCTAAGATCCTCAAAGTTCCATGAAGTACCTCATGGTTCTTGGCTCTGAAACATGCCCCCAAAAGGTTCTCCCAAGAACCCCATCGAAGAACCTCTTAAGTTCTTGGGGAATCTTTCAGGATCCTAATTATCCAAGCGTTGTCGGGGTTAGAGGGGAGGGTTTGAACGGGGTGCGTCGTCATTGTAAATACAAGTTTGTCCTTAACTGACTTGCCTAGACTAGCTTTTCTATTAAAAGTGTACAGCCTAAATATAGCTTTTATAGTAATTTACAACCTGTACACAGATTTTATACCACTGAATATATGCTACAATATATCTCTATAATCTTCATACTCTTAACTACAATATATCTCTATACTCGTTAATATCATAACTACAATATATCTCTATACGCTTAACTACAATATATCTCTAAACTCGTAACTACAATATATCTCTAAACTCGTAACTACAATATATCTCTATACTCGTAACTACAATATATCTCTATACTCGTTAATATCATAACTACAATATATCTCTATACTCGTAACTACAATATATCTCTAAACTCGTAACTACAATATATCTCTAAACTCGTAACTACAATATATCTCTATACTCGTAACTACAATATATCTCTATACTCGTAACTACAATATATCTCTATACTCGTAACTACAATATATCTCTATACTCGTAACTACAATATATCTCTAAACTCTTAACTACAATATATCTCTATACTCGTAACTACAATATATCTCTAAACTCGTAACTACAATATATCTCTATACTCGTAACTACAATATATCTCTATACTCGTAACTACAATATATCTCTATACTCGTAACTACAATATATCTCTATACTCGTAACTACAATATATCTCTATACTCGTAACTACAATATATCTCTATACTCGTAACTACAATATATCTCTAAACTCTTAACTACAATATATCTCTAAACTCTTAACTACAATATATCTCTATACTCTTAACTACAATATATCTCTATACTCATAACTACAATATATCTCTATACTCTTAACTACAATATATCTCTATACTATTAACTACAATATATCTCTATACTCGTAACTACAATATATCTCTATACTATTAACTACAATATATCTCTATACTCGTAACTACAATATATCTCTATACTCGTAACTACAATATATCTCTATACTCGTAACTACAATATATCTCTATACTCGTAACTACAATATATCTCTAAACTCTTAACTACAATATATCTCTAAACTCTTAACTACAATATATCTCTATACTCTTAACTACAATATATCTCTATACTATTAACTACAATATATCTCTATACTCTTAACTACAATATATCTCTAAACTCTTAACTACAATATATCTCTATACTCTTAACTACAATATATCTCTATACTATTAACTACAATATATCTCTATACTCGTAACTACAATATATCTCTATACGCTTAACTACAATATATCTCTAAACTACAATATATCTCTATACTCGTTAATATCATAACTACAATATATCTCTAAACTCTTAACTACAATATATCTCTAAACTCTTAACTACAATATATCTCTACACTCTTCACTACAATATATACAGTGTATTTGATCCCCTGCTGATTTTGTACGTTTTCCCACTGACAAAGAAATGATCAGTCTATAATTTTAATGGTAGGTTTATTTGAACAGTGAGAGACAGAATAACAACAAAAAAATCCAGAAAAACGCATGTCAAAAATGTTCTAAATTGATTTGCATTTTAATGAGGGAAATAAGTATTTGACCCCTCTGCAAAACATGACTTAGTACTTGGTGGCAAAACCCTTGTTGGCAATCACAGAGGTCAGATATTTCTTGTAGAGGGATTTTGTCCCACTCCTCTTTGCAGATCTTCTCCAAGTCATTAAGGTTTCGAGGCTGACGTTTGGCAACTCGAACCTTCTAGTGTAACCACTAGTTACACTCTTAAATAAAATATCTCTATTCTCTTAACTACAATATATCTCTAACTCCTTTATACTCTTAATTACAATATATATATCTATACTCTTTATACTCTTAATTACAATATATATATCTATACTCTTTATACTCTTAATTACAATATATATATCTATACTCTTTATACTCTTAATTACAATATATATATCTATACTCTTTATGCTCTTAACTACTATATATTGCTAGACTATGTGTACTATTAACTGCAATATATATCTGTACTCATTGTACTCTTTGTACTCTTTGTAGAGCCTAAGAAAGTAGCAGAAATCTGCAGAAAGATGTTTTGAACGCATTTTATTGAAGTTAAACAATATATCTCAACACTCTCAAATACAACATATGTCTATATTCTTTATTATCTTAACTACAATATATCTCTAAACTCTTTAAACTCTTAACTACAATATATCTCTATACTGTTTATACTCGTATCTAAAAAAATCTCTATATTCTTACTCTTATACTCTAAACTCCAATATATCTCTATACTCTTAACTACAAAATATATCTATACCATTAACTCCAATATATCTCTATGCTCTTTATACTCCTAACTATACTACTACTACTAAGCTATATGGAATTGTTTTAAGAAGGTCCTACCAAGGATCATTTTACTTTTTGATTTAGAATTTTAAGACACTTTGAAGTAAAAAAATATATATAACAAATTATTTGACGAAAACTTGTTTTGGGCCTTACTGCCATACATTAAATTTACTACATGAAATTTACTACATCCATCCATCCATCCATCCATGTATCGTCTTATAGAGAAGTGTAACACAGTTCAGATTATCAGCAATAGTATTATTAACAGTCCAGCATGAAAAATGAGACGATCTTCATAACAAAACCACTATAATAATCTCTGTCCCGCTTTCCCTTACACCTCTCCTCCTCCAGGTGTTCTGTATGGTCATGACCAGTCGCCACGCACCCTCCACAGCCCAACTCATCCTGTTAGTCCTGCTCACTGTCACTCCACGGTTGGCCTCTTCCCCTGTGGGGTGGGGAGAGAGCGGGGAGGAGGGGCGGTCCAGGACTCACCTCAAAAAGGACAGCCTCAGCCCCAGCCCCCTCCGCTCTCCCCTGGACCAGACCCAGGACCGGGTAAAGGAGCAGAGCCAGGAACAGAGCCATGGTGGCCCCACAGACATGGACCATGCCCGAGCACTAGCCTCTGTATTACTGAAGACCCTGGACCACACCGGGAAAGCACAGACACAGGAGAGAGGAGAAGGACAGGAAGAGGATGACCCAGTCCCTTTGGAGGAGAAAGGGGGTGAGGAGACGAGGAGAGAGGTTGGGATGGAGGAGGAGACGAGGATGGAACAACTAGAAGCAGCACTAGTGGCAGCAGCTCTGGGAGAGGAATTAAGAGAGAGGAATGAGGAAGAGGAGGAGAGGAAGAGGTTGGAGGACAGAGGCTGGCTTCTAGAGGTAGAGCGGGAAAGAGCTGGTGGAGGGAGTGAGGAGGGAAGACAGCAGAAGGATGAGGAGGAGGAAGAGGGGGAGGAGGAAGAAGAAGGTGGAGAAGGAGGGAGATGGGGAGGTGAGGAGAAAAGAGGAGAGGGGAGTGGGAAAGGAGAGGAGGGGAGGCCTAGTGACTCGTCTCTCCAGCGGAAGGCTCGGGGCTACTTCCAGAACATAGACCTCGGTCTCCAAGACAACGAGATTCGTCCTCCTCTGAAGGGATACAAGGCCTATAACACCCAGCTGGCACAGGCTGGCAAGAGGCTCCGCTGGGAGGAGGAGAGGGCACGCAACACACCACTGGGTGGCAACTTCATGGACAACTTTGAGAACAAGGCAGAGGAGGAGGAGGAGGAGGCTCTGTCGTGGGCAGAGGAAGACGCACGTGCGCTTGTGGAGCAGCAGGAGGTGCAGCGGCAGCAGGAGGAGGCAGAGAGGGCCAGAGAAGAAGAGCAGCGACTTGCGGACATTGCCTCTGACATGCTGCTGCAGTACATGGAGAGGAAACGGCAGGGAACGCCGTACCTCACGCCCAGGCAGAAGACAAACGCTGTGGAGGACAAACGCTCGGAGGAGGTGGTAACCGACGACGATGACCTGGACCAGCAGATAACTGACATGCTGATCGAGATCAGCAGCAAGCTGCACCTGCCGGCCGACGACGTGGTCCAGATCATCTCCAACGTAGAGGAGAAAAAGAAGAAGAAGGAGCTTCCACCACCTAGCAACCCCGTCGCCCCGCGTTACCGTCCCCTAGTTCCCCCTCCCCTAGTGACGGGCCCCATGTACCACTACACAGCCTCCTCCAACCCCAAGAAGGACCCTTACTACCAGGCCTACAAGAACAAGTGGAACAAGGACAGAGCCAAGGCTAAGGCCTACAAGCAGGACGTCTGGTTCAAACCCCAGAAACAGCAGGACGTCTGGTTCAAACCCCAGAAACAGAAGGACGTCTGGTTCAAACCCCAGAAACAGTTCCTTGCCTTCCCGTCCTACCCCTACTATCAGAAACCCTACCGTGCCTACTACCCTGTGTTCTTCCCCTACCCCAAACCCCAGTATTACGACAAAACGCCCATGTGGGAGGAGTTACCCCACCGCCCGCCCCCAGACTACGAGCTCCAGCCAGACAGGCGCAGACACAGGGCAGGTGGCAGGGCAAAAGGGAGAAGTGGGCAGGGCTGGAGACAGCAGCCCCTCCCACCCCGTCTCCCCTCATCCTCCTACATCTCCAACTACATCTTGCCACATCCCCGGACATATCAGCCCCTCCCCCTGCCCAGACCCCTCTCTCCCCAGAGCAGACGCCCCCCAGGGCCTGGGGGCTTAGGTGTGAGCGGGGGAAGGGTGGGAGGGGACTATGAAGAGGATGATGGGCTGGTTCCTCAGCTGGACAGTCAGGAAGAACTGGAAAACTTGATATCAAAAATATACATGAAACGCAGAATGTACTAGAGACAGACAGAGAGACAGAGACTACTACAGGACAGAGGGAGGGAGGGAGGGAGGGAGGGAGGGAGGGAGGGAGGGAGGGAGGGAGGGAGGGAGGGAGGGAGGGAGGGAGGGAGGGAGGGAAGAGGAGAGAATAATTGGATGGAGAGAAGCGAGAAGGAGAGGAAGAGAGAGAAGGATTGGATAGAGCGAAGAAAGAAGGAGAGGAAGAGGAGAGAGAATGATTGGATGGAGAGAAGAGAGAAGGAGTGGAAGAGGAGAGAGAATGATTGGATGGAGAGAAGAGAGAAGGAGAGGAAGAGGAGAGAGAATGATTGGATGGAGAGAAGAGAGAAGGAGAGGAAGAGGAGAGAGAATGATTGGATGGAGAGAAGAGAGAAGGAGAGGAAGAGGAGAGAGAATGATTGGATGGAGAGAAGAGAGAAGGAGAGGAAGAGGAGAGAGAATGATTGGATGGAGAGAAGAGAGAAGGAGAGGAAGAGGAGAGAGAATGATTGGATGGAGAGAAGAGAGAAAGAGAGGAAGAGGAGAGAGAATGATTGGATGGAGAGAAGAAAGAAGGAGAGGAAGAGGAGAGAGAATGATTGGATGGAGAGAAGAGAGAAGGAGAGGAAGAGGAGAGAGAATGATTGGATGGAGAGAAGAGAGAAAGAGAGGAAGAGGAGAGAGAATGATTGGATGGAGAGGAGAAAGAAAATGGTAGAATGATTGTTTTTGTTTTTTCCACTCTTTAATTGTGTTTATTTGTGACCAGGGGAGGGGAGGGGGGGGGAGAGGAAGAGAAGAGGAGAGGAGAGGAGGAGAGGAGAGGAAGAGGAGAGGAGAGGAGGAGGAGAGGAGGAGAGGAAGAGGAGAGGTGGATCCATCCATTTCCATTGTCGGTCCAGTACAGATCAGGGGAGCAGCTGGCTGTATGCTTTCATTCAGGTCCATCTCTGATGCTGGGGCACATCCAGAGATCTGGGGGTGTATGACAAACAACAGCAGCAGGGTGCCAACAGCAGCAGGGTACCAACAGCAGCAGGGTGCCAACAGCAAAGCCTCATCTAGTGTCTTGTCTTTCTGTCATTGACTTTTCCTGTTGATCTGTTACCAGACACAGTCAATCATTAACAAAGAGGTGTTAGGATCCATGTTGTTTCTTCTCTATCTACGGGAGACATTTTAATGCCAATCTTCTGTGATACCATACATCCAGACTCCGAGCAGTAGGACCCTGTGGCCCGGCCTGATAGACTCTTCCATTGAGGGACAAGTCATTCTCTACCCAGGGCCTAGAGGGCAGGTCATACCTTATTAAACCATCCTCACTAATTTCACAGATTTTTTTTCTCATCCTCACAGCTCCCAGATGTCACTCTGTCAAGCTATCTATAATCTTCAAAATAAATGGAAAAGTAGAGGAAGAGGAGAGATGAGAAGAAGAGGGGGGAGAAGGAGAGGAAGAGGAGAGAGAAGGACAGAAAAGAGGGGAGAGAAGTAGAGGAAGAGGAGAGAGAAGGACAGAAAAGAGAGGAGAGAAGGAGAGGAACAGGAGAGAAGGAGAGGAAGAGGAGAGGAGGAGGAGAGAGAAGGAGAGGAAGAGGAGAAAGAAGGAGAGGAAGAGGAGAAAGAAGAAGAGGAAGCGGAGAGAATGAGAAGAAATGGGGAGAGAAGGAGAGGAAGAGGAGAGAGAAGGAGAGGAAGATGAGAAAGAAGGAGAGGAAGCGGAGAGAATGAGAAGAAATGGGGAGAGAAGGAGAGGAAGAGGAGAGAGAAGGATAGGAAGAGGAGAGAGGATAGGAAGAGGAGAAAGAAGGAGAGGAAGAGGAGAGAGAAGGAGAGGAAGAGGAGAAAGAAGGAGAGGAAGAGGAGAGAGGATAGGAAGAGGAGAAAGAAGGAGAGGAAGAGGAGAGAGAAGGATAGAAAGAAGAGGAAGAGGAGAGCGAAGGAGAGGAAGAGGGGAAAGAAGGAAAGGAAGAGGAGGGAATGAGAAAAAGCGGGGAGAGAAGGAGAGGAAGAGGAGAGAGAGAGAAGGAGAGGAAGAGGAGAGAGAAGGAGAAAAAGAAGGGAGAGAGGGAGAGGAAGAGGAGAGAGATGGATAGGAAGAGGAGAAAGGACAGAGAAAAGAGAAGAGAGAAGGAGAGGAAGGGGAGAGAAGGAGAGTAAGAGGAGAGAGAGAAGGACATTGAAGGAGAGGAGGAGTAGAGAGAAGAAAAGAGAAGAAGAGGAGGATGAGGAGAGAGAAGGAGAGGAAGAGGAAAGAGAGAAGGAGAAGAAGAGGGGAGAGAAGGAGAGGAATGGGAAGAGAAGGAGGGGGTGAGCTGGGAGGAAGGGTGAGCTAGGAGGAATGGTGAACTAGGAGGAAGGGGAAGAGAAGGAGGGGGTGAGCTAGGAGGAAGGGTGAGCTAGGAGGAAGGGTGAGCTAGGAGGAGGGGGTGAACTAGGAGGAGGGGGTGAGCTAGGAGGAGGGGGTGAACTAGGAGGAGGGGGTGAGCTAGGAGGAAGGGTGAGCTAGGAGGAAGGGTGAGCTAGGAGGAAGGGTGAGCTAGGAGAGCTTGATCTAATAAATCTGTATGTCTTTATACTTGCATCTCAAAAAAGCAACCAAAAATGTTCACTTTACAACAAAAAAGCATCCAGTGAGGAGAAATGATTGTGTTTGTTTCTCTGATTAAACTGATCTAAAAAAGTACGAATGTAAAACTCAGGGGCCAGAGAAGAAGAAGAGCTCCTCATGTGAAATAAACACCACTGTTCAACATATCAGCATGACTACTTTTGCTATAAGAGGAAAAAATAAAAGCAAATATTTTATTAAAGTTCCATTTTTTATGTCTTTTTGGAGAGCGTTTGATGCACAGTAGAATTGTATAATGAACAGTAGAGTTTTATAATGAACAGTTTAGTTCACAGTAGTTTTATAACAAAGAGTAGGAGTTCACGGTAACGTTTTTAACGCGCAGTGGAGTTTTATAATGAACAGTACAGTACAGTTGAATTTTATAACGAACAGTAGGTAGAGTGCATGGTAGAGTTTTATATTGCACAATAGAGATTTATAACGCATAGTAGAGTTTATATTGGCGCGGCAGGGTAGCCTAGTGGTTAGAGCGTTGGACTAGTAACCGAAAGGTTGCAAGTTAAAATCCCCGAGCTGACAAGGTACAAATCTGTCGTTCTGCCCCTGAACAGGCAGTTAACCCACTGTTCATAGGCCGTCATTGTAAATAAGAATCTGTTCTTAACTGACTTGCCTAGTTAAATAAAGGTAAAATAAAAAAATAAAAAATGAAAATATTGCACAATAGAGTTTAATCTCGCATAGTAGAGTTTTATATTGCACAATATAGTTTAATAACGCACAGTAGAGTTTTATATTGAACAATAGAGATTTATAATGCATAGTAGAGATTTATAATGCATAGTAGAGTTTTGTATTCAAAAATAGAGTTTAATAACGAACAGTGCACAGTAGAATTTTATAACAAACAGTAGAGTTTAATAACGAACAGTAGAGTTATATAACGAACAGTAGAGTTTAATAATGAACAGTGGAGTTTTATAATGAACAGTGGAGTTTAATAATGAATAGTAGAGTTTTATAATGAACAGTAGAGTTTTATAATGAACAGTAGAGTTTTATAACGAACAGTGGAGTTTTATAATGAACAGTAGAGTTTTATAATGAACAGTGGAGTTTTATAATGAACAGTAGAGTTTTATAATGAACAGTGGAGTTTAATAATGAATAGTAGAGTTTTATAATGAACAGTGGAGTTTTATAATGAACAGTAGAGTTTTATAATGAACAGTGGAGTTTTATAATGAACAGTAGAGTTTTATAATGAACAGTGGAGTTTTATAATGAACAGCAGAGTTTTATAATGAACAGTGCACAGTAGAGTTATATAATGAACAGTGGAGTTTTATAGCGAACAGTGGAGTTTTATAATGAACAGTAGAGTTTTATAATGAACAGTGGAGTTTTATAATGAACAGTGGAGTTTTATAATGAACAGTGGAGTTTTATAATGAACAGTGGAGTTTTATAACGAACAGTGGAGTTTTATAATGAACAGTGGAGTTGTATAATGAACAGTAGAGTTTTATAATGAACAGTAGAGTTTTATAATGAACAGTAGAGTTTTTTAATGAACAGTAGAGTTTTATAATGAACAGTTTAGTTCACAGTAGTTTTATAACAAAGAGTAGGAGTTCACGGTAACGTTTTTAACGCGCAGTGGAGTTTTATAATGAACAGTACAGTACAGTTGAATTTTATAACGAACAGTAGGTAGAGTGCATGGTAGAGTTTTATATTGCACAATAGAGATTTATAACGCATAGTAGAGTTTATATTGGCGCGGCAGGGTAGCCTAGTGGTTAGAGCGTTGGACTAGTAACCGAAAGGTTGCAAGTTAAAATCCCCGAGCTGACAAGGTACAAATCTGTCGTTCTGCCCCTGAACAGGCAGTTAACCCACTGTTCATAGGCCGTCATTGTAAATAAGAATCTGTTCTTAACTGACTTGCCTAGTTAAATAAAGGTAAAATAAAAAAATAAAAAATGAAAATATTGCACAATAGAGTTTAATCTCGCATAGTAGAGTTTTATATTGCACAATATAGTTTAATAACGCACAGTAGAGTTTTATATTGAACAATAGAGATTTATAATGCATAGTAGAGATTTATAATGCATAGTAGAGTTTTGTATTCAAAAATAGAGTTTAATAACGAACAGTGCACAGTAGAATTTTATAACAAACAGTAGAGTTTAATAACGAACAGTAGAGTTATATAACGAACAGTAGAGTTTAATAATGAACAGTGGAGTTTTATAATGAACAGTGGAGTTTAATAATGAATAGTAGAGTTTTATAATGAACAGTAGAGTTTTATAATGAACAGTAGAGTTTTATAACGAACAGTGGAGTTTTATAATGAACAGTAGAGTTTTATAATGAACAGTGGAGTTTTATAATGAACAGTAGAGTTTTATAATGAACAGTGGAGTTTAATAATGAATAGTAGAGTTTTATAATGAACAGTGGAGTTTTATAATGAACAGTAGAGTTTTATAATGAACAGTGGAGTTTTATAATGAACAGTAGAGTTTTATAATGAACAGTGGAGTTTTATAATGAACAGCAGAGTTTTATAATGAACAGTGCACAGTAGAGTTATATAATGAACAGTGGAGTTTTATAGCGAACAGTGGAGTTTTATAATGAACAGTAGAGTTTTATAATGAACAGTGGAGTTTTATAATGAACAGTGGAGTTTTATAATGAACAGTGGAGTTTTATAATGAACAGTGGAGTTTTATAACGAACAGTGGAGTTTTATAATGAACAGTGGAGTTGTATAATGAACAGTAGAGTTTTATAATGAACAGTAGAGTTTTATAATGAACAGTAGAGTTTTTTAATGAACAGTAGAGTTTTATAATGAACAGTTTAGTTCACAGTAGTTTTATAACAAAGAGTAGGAGTTCACGGTAACGTTTTTAACGCGCAGTGGAGTTTTATAATGAACAGTACAGTACAGTTGAATTTTATAACGAACAGTAGGTAGAGTGCATGGTAGAGTTTTATATTGCACAATAGAGATTTATAACGCATAGTAGAGTTTATATTGGCGCGGCAGGGTAGCCTAGTGGTTAGAGCGTTGGACTAGTAACCGAAAGGTTGCAAGTTAAAATCCCCGAGCTGACAAGGTACAAATCTGTCGTTCTGCCCCTGAACAGGCAGTTAACCCACTGTTCATAGGCCGTCATTGTAAATAAGAATCTGTTCTTAACTGACTTGCCTAGTTAAATAAAGGTAAAATAAAAAAATAAAAAATGAAAATATTGCACAATAGAGTTTAATCTCGCATAGTAGAGTTTTATATTGCACAATATAGTTTAATAACGCACAGTAGAGTTTTATATTGAACAATAGAGATTTATAATGCATAGTAGAGATTTATAATGCATAGTAGAGTTTTGTATTCAAAAATAGAGTTTAATAACGAACAGTGCACAGTAGAATTTTATAACAAACAGTAGAGTTTAATAACGAACAGTAGAGTTATATAACGAACAGTAGAGTTTAATAATGAACAGTGGAGTTTTATAATGAACAGTGGAGTTTAATAATGAATAGTAGAGTTTTATAATGAACAGTAGAGTTTTATAATGAACAGTAGAGTTTTATAACGAACAGTGGAGTTTTATAATGAACAGTAGAGTTTTATAATGAACAGTGGAGTTTTATAATGAACAGTAGAGTTTTATAATGAACAGTGGAGTTTTATAATGAACAGTAGAGTTTTATAATGAACAGTGGAGTTTTATAATGAACAGTAGAGTTTTATAATGAACAGTGGAGTTTTATAATGAACAGCAGAGTTTTATAATGAACAGTGCACAGTAGAGTTATATAATGAACAGTGGAGTTTTATAGCGAACAGTGGGGTTTTATAATGAACAGTAGAGTTTTATAATGAACAGTGGAGTTTTATAATGAACAGTGGAGTTTTATAATGAACAGTGGAGTTTTATAATGAACAGTGGAGTTTTATAACGAACAGTGGAGTTTTATAATGAACAGTGGAGTTGTATAATGAACAGTAGAGTTTTATAATGAACAGTAGAGTTTTATAATGAACAGTAGAGTTTTTTAATGAACAGTAGAGTTGTATAATGAACAGTAGAGTTTTATAATGAACAGTAGAGTTTTATAATGAACAGTGGAGTTTTATAATGAACAATAGAGTTTTATAATGAACAATGGAGTTTAATAATGAATAGTAGAGTTGTATAATGAACAGTAGAGTTTAATAATGAACAGTGGAGTTATATAACGAACAGTGGAGTTTTATAACAAACAGTAGTGTTTAATAATGAACAGTGGAGTTTTATAATGAACAGTAGAGTTATATAATGAACAGTGCTCAGTAGAGTTTTATAACGAACAGTAGAGTTTTATAACGAACAGTGGAGTTTTATAACAAACAGTAGTGTTTAATAATGAACAGTGGAGTTTTATAATGAACAGTAGAGTTATATAATGAACAGTGCTCAGTAGAGTTTTATAACGAACAGTAGAGTTTTATAACGAACAGTAGAGTTTTATAATGAACAGTGGAGTTTTATAATGAACAATGGAGTTTTATAATGAACAGTGGAGTTTTATAATGAACAGTGGAGTTTTATAACGAACCGTGGAGTTTTATAATGAACAGTGGAGTTTTATAACGAACAGTGGAGTTTTATAATGAACAGTAGAGTTTTATAACGAACAGTAGAGTTTTATAACGAACAGTGGAGTTTTATAATGAACAGTGCACAGTAGAGTTTAATAATGAACAGTGGAGTTTTATAATGAACAGTGCTCAGTAGAGTTTTATAATGAACAGTGGAGTTTTATAATGAACAGTGCTCAGTAGAGTTTTATAACGAACAGTGGAGTTTTATAATGAACAGTGGAGTTTTATAATGAACAGTAGAGTTTTATAATGAACAGTGCTCAGTAGAGTTTTATAATGAACAGTGGAGTTTTATAACGAACAGTGGAGTTTTATAATGAACAGTGGAGTTTTATAATGAACAGTGGAGTTTTATAACGAACAGTGGAGTTTTATAATGAACAGTGGAGTTGTATAATGAACAGTAGAGTTTTATAATGAACAGTAGAGTTTTATAATGAACAGTAGAGTTTTTTAATGAACAGTAGAGTTTTATAATGAACAGTTTAGTTCACAGTAGTTTTATAACAAAGAGTAGGAGTTCACGGTAACGTTTTTAACGCGCAGTGGAGTTTTATAATGAACAGTACAGTACAGTTGAATTTTATAACGAACAGTAGGTAGAGTGCATGGTAGAGTTTTATATTGCACAATAGAGATTTATAACGCATAGTAGAGTTTATATTGGCGCGGCAGGGTAGCCTAGTGGTTAGAGCGTTGGACTAGTAACCGAAAGGTTGCAAGTTAAAATCCCCGAGCTGACAAGGTACAAATCTGTCGTTCTGCCCCTGAACAGGCAGTTAACCCACTGTTCATAGGCCGTCATTGTAAATAAGAATCTGTTCTTAACTGACTTGCCTAGTTAAATAAAGGTAAAATAAAAAAATAAAAAATGAAAATATTGCACAATAGAGTTTAATCTCGCATAGTAGAGTTTTATATTGCACAATATAGTTTAATAACGCACAGTAGAGTTTTATATTGAACAATAGAGATTTATAATGCATAGTAGAGATTTATAATGCATAGTAGAGTTTTGTATTCAAAAATAGAGTTTAATAACGAACAGTGCACAGTAGAATTTTATAACAAACAGTAGAGTTTAATAACGAACAGTAGAGTTATATAACGAACAGTAGAGTTTAATAATGAACAGTGGAGTTTTATAATGAACAGTGGAGTTTAATAATGAATAGTAGAGTTTTATAATGAACAGTAGAGTTTTATAATGAACAGTAGAGTTTTATAACGAACAGTGGAGTTTTATAATGAACAGTAGAGTTTTATAATGAACAGTGGAGTTTTATAATGAACAGTAGAGTTTTATAATGAACAGTGGAGTTTTATAATGAACAGTAGAGTTTTATAATGAACAGTGGAGTTTTATAATGAACAGTAGAGTTTTATAATGAACAGTGGAGTTTTATAATGAACAGCAGAGTTTTATAATGAACAGTGCACAGTAGAGTTATATAATGAACAGTGGAGTTTTATAGCGAACAGTGGGGTTTTATAATGAACAGTAGAGTTTTATAATGAACAGTGGAGTTTTATAATGAACAGTGGAGTTTTATAATGAACAGTGGAGTTTTATAATGAACAGTGGAGTTTTATAACGAACAGTGGAGTTTTATAATGAACAGTGGAGTTGTATAATGAACAGTAGAGTTTTATAATGAACAGTAGAGTTTTATAATGAACAGTAGAGTTTTTTAATGAACAGTAGAGTTTTATAATGAACAGTAGAGTTTTATAATGAACAGTAGAGTTTTATAATGAACAGTGGAGTTTTATAATGAACAATAGAGTTTTATAATGAACAATGGAGTTTAATAATGAATAGTAGAGTTGTATAATGAACAGTAGAGTTTAATAATGAACAGTGGAGTTATATAACGAACAGTGGAGTTTTATAACAAACAGTAGTGTTTAATAATGAACAGTGGAGTTTTATAATGAACAGTAGAGTTATATAATGAACAGTGCTCAGTAGAGTTTTATAACGAACAGTAGAGTTTTATAACGAACAGTGGAGTTTTATAACAAACAGTAGTGTTTAATAATGAACAGTGGAGTTTTATAATGAACAGTAGAGTTATATAATGAACAGTGCTCAGTAGAGTTTTATAACGAACAGTAGAGTTTTATAACGAACAGTAGAGTTTTATAATGAACAGTGGAGTTTTATAATGAACAATGGAGTTTTATAATGAACAGTGGAGTTTTATAATGAACAGTGGAGTTTTATAACGAACCGTGGAGTTTTATAATGAACAGTGGAGTTTTATAACGAACAGTGGAGTTTTATAATGAACAGTAGAGTTTTATAACGAACAGTAGAGTTTTATAACGAACAGTGGAGTTTTATAATGAACAGTGCACAGTAGAGTTTAATAATGAACAGTGGAGTTTTATAATGAACAGTGCTCAGTAGAGTTTTATAATGAACAGTGGAGTTTTATAATGAACAGTGCTCAGTAGAGTTTTATAACGAACAGTGGAGTTTTATAATGAACAGTGGAGTTTTATAATGAACAGTAGAGTTTTATAATGAACAGTGCTCAGTAGAGTTTTATAATGAACAGTGGAGTTTTATAACGAACAGTGGAGTTATATAATGAACAGTGCTCAGCAGAGTTTTATAACGAACAGTGGAGTTTCATAATGAACAGTAGAGTTTTATAATGAACAGTAGAGTTTTATAATGAACAGTAGAGTTTTATAATGAACAGTGGAGTTTTATAATGAACAATAGAGTTTTATAATGAACAATGGAGTTTAATAATGAATAGTAGAGTTGTATAATGAACAGTAGAGTTTAATAATGAACAGTGGAGTTATATAACGAACAGTGCACAGTAGAGTTTTATAATGAACAGTGGAGTTTTATAATGAACAATAGAGTTTTATAATGAACAGTGGAGTTGTATAATGAACAGTAGAGTTTTATAATGAACAGTAGAGTTTTATAATGAACAGTAGAGTTTTTTAATGAACAGTAGAGTTTTATAATGAACAGTTTAGTTCACAGTAGTTTTATAACAAAGAGTAGGAGTTCACGGTAACGTTTTTAACGCGCAGTGGAGTTTTATAATGAACAGTACAGTACAGTTGAATTTTATAACGAACAGTAGGTAGAGTGCATGGTAGAGTTTTATATTGCACAATAGAGATTTATAACGCATAGTAGAGTTTATATTGGCGCGGCAGGGTAGCCTAGTGGTTAGAGCGTTGGACTAGTAACCGAAAGGTTGCAAGTTAAAATCCCCGAGCTGACAAGGTACAAATCTGTCGTTCTGCCCCTGAACAGGCAGTTAACCCACTGTTCATAGGCCGTCATTGTAAATAAGAATCTGTTCTTAACTGACTTGCCTAGTTAAATAAAGGTAAAATAAAAAAATAAAAAATGAAAATATTGCACAATAGAGTTTAATCTCGCATAGTAGAGTTTTATATTGCACAATATAGTTTAATAACGCACAGTAGAGTTTTATATTGAACAATAGAGATTTATAATGCATAGTAGAGATTTATAATGCATAGTAGAGTTTTGTATTCAAAAATAGAGTTTAATAACGAACAGTGCACAGTAGAATTTTATAACAAACAGTAGAGTTTAATAACGAACAGTAGAGTTATATAACGAACAGTAGAGTTTAATAATGAACAGTGGAGTTTTATAATGAACAGTGGAGTTTAATAATGAATAGTAGAGTTTTATAATGAACAGTAGAGTTTTATAATGAACAGTAGAGTTTTATAACGAACAGTGGAGTTTTATAATGAACAGTAGAGTTTTATAATGAACAGTGGAGTTTTATAATGAACAGTAGAGTTTTATAATGAACAGTGGAGTTTAATAATGAATAGTAGAGTTTTATAATGAACAGTGGAGTTTTATAATGAACAGTAGAGTTTTATAATGAACAGTGGAGTTTTATAATGAACAGTAGAGTTTTATAATGAACAGTGGAGTTTTATAATGAACAGCAGAGTTTTATAATGAACAGTGCACAGTAGAGTTATATAATGAACAGTGGAGTTTTATAGCGAACAGTGGAGTTTTATAATGAACAGTAGAGTTTTATAATGAACAGTGGAGTTTTATAATGAACAGTGGAGTTTTATAATGAACAGTGGAGTTTTATAATGAACAGTGGAGTTTTATAACGAACAGTGGAGTTTTATAATGAACAGTGGAGTTGTATAATGAACAGTAGAGTTTTATAATGAACAGTAGAGTTTTATAATGAACAGTAGAGTTTTTTAATGAACAGTAGAGTTTTATAATGAACAGTTTAGTTCACAGTAGTTTTATAACAAAGAGTAGGAGTTCACGGTAACGTTTTTAACGCGCAGTGGAGTTTTATAATGAACAGTACAGTACAGTTGAATTTTATAACGAACAGTAGGTAGAGTGCATGGTAGAGTTTTATATTGCACAATAGAGATTTATAACGCATAGTAGAGTTTATATTGGCGCGGCAGGGTAGCCTAGTGGTTAGAGCGTTGGACTAGTAACCGAAAGGTTGCAAGTTAAAATCCCCGAGCTGACAAGGTACAAATCTGTCGTTCTGCCCCTGAACAGGCAGTTAACCCACTGTTCATAGGCCGTCATTGTAAATAAGAATCTGTTCTTAACTGACTTGCCTAGTTAAATAAAGGTAAAATAAAAAAATAAAAAATGAAAATATTGCACAATAGAGTTTAATCTCGCATAGTAGAGTTTTATATTGCACAATATAGTTTAATAACGCACAGTAGAGTTTTATATTGAACAATAGAGATTTATAATGCATAGTAGAGATTTATAATGCATAGTAGAGTTTTGTATTCAAAAATAGAGTTTAATAACGAACAGTGCACAGTAGAATTTTATAACAAACAGTAGAGTTTAATAACGAACAGTAGAGTTATATAACGAACAGTAGAGTTTAATAATGAACAGTGGAGTTTTATAATGAACAGTGGAGTTTAATAATGAATAGTAGAGTTTTATAATGAACAGTAGAGTTTTATAATGAACAGTAGAGTTTTATAACGAACAGTGGAGTTTTATAATGAACAGTAGAGTTTTATAATGAACAGTGGAGTTTTATAATGAACAGTAGAGTTTTATAATGAACAGTGGAGTTTTATAATGAACAGTAGAGTTTTATAATGAACAGTGGAGTTTTATAATGAACAGTAGAGTTTTATAATGAACAGTGGAGTTTTATAATGAACAGCAGAGTTTTATAATGAACAGTGCACAGTAGAGTTATATAATGAACAGTGGAGTTTTATAGCGAACAGTGGGGTTTTATAATGAACAGTAGAGTTTTATAATGAACAGTGGAGTTTTATAATGAACAGTGGAGTTTTATAATGAACAGTGGAGTTTTATAATGAACAGTGGAGTTTTATAACGAACAGTGGAGTTTTATAATGAACAGTGGAGTTGTATAATGAACAGTAGAGTTTTATAATGAACAGTAGAGTTTTATAATGAACAGTAGAGTTTTTTAATGAACAGTAGAGTTTTATAATGAACAGTAGAGTTTTATAATGAACAGTAGAGTTTTATAATGAACAGTGGAGTTTTATAATGAACAATAGAGTTTTATAATGAACAATGGAGTTTAATAATGAATAGTAGAGTTGTATAATGAACAGTAGAGTTTAATAATGAACAGTGGAGTTATATAACGAACAGTGGAGTTTTATAACAAACAGTAGTGTTTAATAATGAACAGTGGAGTTTTATAATGAACAGTAGAGTTATATAATGAACAGTGCTCAGTAGAGTTTTATAACGAACAGTAGAGTTTTATAACGAACAGTGGAGTTTTATAACAAACAGTAGTGTTTAATAATGAACAGTGGAGTTTTATAATGAACAGTAGAGTTATATAATGAACAGTGCTCAGTAGAGTTTTATAACGAACAGTAGAGTTTTATAACGAACAGTAGAGTTTTATAATGAACAGTGGAGTTTTATAATGAACAATGGAGTTTTATAATGAACAGTGGAGTTTTATAATGAACAGTGGAGTTTTATAACGAACCGTGGAGTTTTATAACGAACAGTGGAGTTTTATAACGAACAGTGGAGTTTTATAATGAACAGTAGAGTTTTATAACGAACAGTAGAGTTTTATAACGAACAGTGGAGTTTTATAATGAACAGTGCACAGTAGAGTTTAATAATGAACAGTGGAGTTTTATAATGAACAGTGCTCAGTAGAGTTTTATAATGAACAGTGGAGTTTTATAATGAACAGTGCTCAGTAGAGTTTTATAACGAACAGTGGAGTTTTATAATGAACAGTGGAGTTTTATAATGAACAGTAGAGTTTTATAATGAACAGTGCTCAGTAGAGTTTTATAATGAACAGTGGAGTTTTATAACGAACAGTGGAGTTATATAATGAACAGTGCTCAGCAGAGTTTTATAACGAACAGTGGAGTTTCATAATGAACAGTAGAGTTTTATAATGAACAGTAGAGTTTTATAATGAACAGTAGAGTTTTATAATGAACAGTGGAGTTTTATAATGAACAATAGAGTTTTATAATGAACAATGGAGTTTAATAATGAATAGTAGAGTTGTATAATGAACAGTAGAGTTTAATAATGAACAGTGGAGTTATATAACGAACAGTGCACAGTAGAGTTTTATAACGAACAGTGGAGTTTTATAACAAACAGTAGTGTTTAATAATGAACAGTGGAGTTTTATAATGAACAGTAGAGTTATATAATGAACAGTGCTCAGTAGAGTTTTATAACGAACAGTAGAGTTTTATAACGAACAGTAGAGTTTTATAATGAACAGTGGAGTTTTATAATGAACAGTGGAGTTTTATAATGAACAGTGGAGTTTTATAATGAACAGTGGAGTTTTATAACGAACAGTGGAGTTTTATAATGAACAGTGGAGTTTTATAACGAACAGTGGAGTTTTATAATGAACAGTAGAGTTTTATAACGAACAGTAGAGTTTTATAACGAACAGTGGAGTTTTATAATGAACAGTGCACAGTAGAGTTTAATAATGAACAGTGGAGTTTTATAATGAACAGTGCTCAGTAGAGTTTTATAATGAACAGTGGAGTTTTATAATGAACAGTGCTCAGTAGAGTTTTATAACGAACAGTGGAGTTTTATAATGAACAGTGGAGTTTTATAATGAACAGTACAGTTTTATAATGAACAGTGCTCAGTAGAGTTTTATAATGAACAGTGGAGTTTTATAACGAACAGTGGAGTTATATAATGAACAGTGCTCAGCAGAGTTTTATAACGAACAGTGGAGTTTCATAATGAACAGTAGAGTTTTATAATGAACAGTAGAGTTTTATAATGAACAGTAGAGTTTTATAATGAACAGTGGAGTTTTATAATGAACAATAGAGTTTTATAATGAACAATGGAGTTTAATAATGAATAGTAGAGTTGTATAATGAACAGTAGAGTTTAATAATGAACAGTGGAGTTATATAACGAACAGTGCACAGTAGAGTTTTATAACGAACAGTGGAGTTTTATAACAAACAGTAGTGTTTAATAATGAACAGTGGAGTTTTATAATGAACAGTAGAGTTATATAATGAACAGTGCTCAGTAGAGTTTTATAACGAACAGTAGAGTTTTATAACGAACAGTAGAGTTTTATAATGAACAGTGGAGTTTTATAATGAACAGTGGAGTTTTATAATGAACAGTGGAGTTTTATAATGAACAGTAGAGTTTTATAACGAACAGTAGAGTTTTATAACGAACAGTGGAGTTTTATAATGAACAGTGCACAGTAGAGTTTTATAATGAACAGTAGAGTTTTATAATGAACAGTGGAGTTTTATAACAAACAGTAGAGTTTTATAATGAACAGTGGAGTTTTATAACGAACAGTAGAGTTTTATAATGAACAGTGGAGTTTTATAACAAACAGTAGAGTTTTATAATGAACAGTGGAGTTTTATAACGAACAGTAGAGTTTTATAATGAACAGTGGAGTTTTATAATGAACAGTGCTCAGTAGAGTTTTATAATGAACAGTGGAGTTTTATAATGAACAGTGCTCAGTAGAGTTTTATAACGAACAGTGGAGTTTTATAATGAACAGTGGAGTTTTATAATGAACAGTAGAGTTTTATAATGAACAGTGCTCAGTAGAGTTTTATAATGAACAGTGGAGTTTTATAATGAACAGTGGAGTTTTATAACGAACAGTGGAGTTATATAATGAACAGTGCTCAGTAGAGTTTTATAACGAACAGTGGAGTTTCATAATGAACAGTAGAGTTTTATAATGAACAGTGCACAGTAGAGTTTTATAATGAACAGTGCTCAGTAGAGTTTTATAACGAACAGTGGAGTTTTATAACGAACAGTAGAGTTTTATAATGAACAGTAGAGTTTTATAATGAACAGTAGAGTTTTATAATGAACAGTAGAGTTTCATAATGAACAGTGCACAGTAGAATTATATAATGAACAGTAAAGTTTTATAATGAACAGTGGAGTTTTATAACGAACAGCGGAGTTTTATAACGAACAGTAGAGTTTTATAATGAACAGTAGAGTTTTATAATGAACAGTAGAGTTTTATAATGAACAGTAGAGTTTTATGATGAACAGTGCACAGTAGAGTTTTATAATGAACAGTAGAGTTTTATAATGAACAGTGGAGTTTTATAACGAACAGTAGAGTTTTATAATGAACAGTAGAGTTTTATAATGAACAGTAGAGTTTTATAATGAACAGTGCACAGTAGAGTTTTATAATGAACAGTAGAGTTTTATAATGAACAGTGGAGTTTTATAACAAACAGTAGAGTTTTATAATGAACAGTGGAGTTTTATAACGAACAGTAGAGTTTAATAACGAACAGTAGAGTTATATAACGAACAGTAGAGTTTAATAATGAACAGTGGAGTTTTATAATGAACAGTGGAGTTTAATAATGAATAGTAGAGTTTTATAATGAACAGTAGAGTTTTATAATGAACAGTAGAGTTTTATAACGAACAGTGGAGTTTTATAATGAACAGTAGAGTTTTATAATGAACAGTGGAGTTTTATAATGAACAGTAGAGTTTTATAATGAACAGTGGAGTTTAATAATGAATAGTAGAGTTTTATAATGAACAGTGGAGTTTTATAATGAACAGTAGAGTTTTATAATGAACAGTGGAGTTTTATAATGAACAGTAGAGTTTTATAATGAACAGTGGAGTTTTATAATGAACAGCAGAGTTTTATAATGAACAGTGCACAGTAGAGTTATATAATGAACAGTGGAGTTTTATAGCGAACAGTGGAGTTTTATAATGAACAGTAGAGTTTTATAATGAACAGTGGAGTTTTATAATGAACAGTGGAGTTTTATAATGAACAGTGGAGTTTTATAATGAACAGTGGAGTTTTATAACGAACAGTGGAGTTTTATAATGAACAGTGGAGTTGTATAATGAACAGTAGAGTTTTATAATGAACAGTAGAGTTTTATAATGAACAGTAGAGTTTTTTAATGAACAGTAGAGTTTTATAATGAACAGTTTAGTTCACAGTAGTTTTATAACAAAGAGTAGGAGTTCACGGTAACGTTTTTAACGCGCAGTGGAGTTTTATAATGAACAGTACAGTACAGTTGAATTTTATAACGAACAGTAGGTAGAGTGCATGGTAGAGTTTTATATTGCACAATAGAGATTTATAACGCATAGTAGAGTTTATATTGGCGCGGCAGGGTAGCCTAGTGGTTAGAGCGTTGGACTAGTAACCGAAAGGTTGCAAGTTAAAATCCCCGAGCTGACAAGGTACAAATCTGTCGTTCTGCCCCTGAACAGGCAGTTAACCCACTGTTCATAGGCCGTCATTGTAAATAAGAATCTGTTCTTAACTGACTTGCCTAGTTAAATAAAGGTAAAATAAAAAAATAAAAAATGAAAATATTGCACAATAGAGTTTAATCTCGCATAGTAGAGTTTTATATTGCACAATATAGTTTAATAACGCACAGTAGAGTTTTATATTGAACAATAGAGATTTATAATGCATAGTAGAGATTTATAATGCATAGTAGAGTTTTGTATTCAAAAATAGAGTTTAATAACGAACAGTGCACAGTAGAATTTTATAACAAACAGTAGAGTTTAATAACGAACAGTAGAGTTATATAACGAACAGTAGAGTTTAATAATGAACAGTGGAGTTTTATAATGAACAGTGGAGTTTAATAATGAATAGTAGAGTTTTATAATGAACAGTAGAGTTTTATAATGAACAGTAGAGTTTTATAACGAACAGTGGAGTTTTATAATGAACAGTAGAGTTTTATAATGAACAGTGGAGTTTTATAATGAACAGTAGAGTTTTATAATGAACAGTGGAGTTTTATAATGAACAGTAGAGTTTTATAATGAACAGTGGAGTTTTATAATGAACAGTAGAGTTTTATAATGAACAGTGGAGTTTTATAATGAACAGCAGAGTTTTATAATGAACAGTGCACAGTAGAGTTATATAATGAACAGTGGAGTTTTATAGCGAACAGTGGGGTTTTATAATGAACAGTAGAGTTTTATAATGAACAGTGGAGTTTTATAATGAACAGTGGAGTTTTATAATGAACAGTGGAGTTTTATAATGAACAGTGGAGTTTTATAACGAACAGTGGAGTTTTATAATGAACAGTGGAGTTGTATAATGAACAGTAGAGTTTTATAATGAACAGTAGAGTTTTATAATGAACAGTAGAGTTTTTTAATGAACAGTAGAGTTTTATAATGAACAGTAGAGTTTTATAATGAACAGTAGAGTTTTATAATGAACAGTGGAGTTTTATAATGAACAATAGAGTTTTATAATGAACAATGGAGTTTAATAATGAATAGTAGAGTTGTATAATGAACAGTAGAGTTTAATAATGAACAGTGGAGTTATATAACGAACAGTGGAGTTTTATAACAAACAGTAGTGTTTAATAATGAACAGTGGAGTTTTATAATGAACAGTAGAGTTATATAATGAACAGTGCTCAGTAGAGTTTTATAACGAACAGTAGAGTTTTATAACGAACAGTGGAGTTTTATAACAAACAGTAGTGTTTAATAATGAACAGTGGAGTTTTATAATGAACAGTAGAGTTATATAATGAACAGTGCTCAGTAGAGTTTTATAACGAACAGTAGAGTTTTATAACGAACAGTAGAGTTTTATAATGAACAGTGGAGTTTTATAATGAACAATGGAGTTTTATAATGAACAGTGGAGTTTTATAATGAACAGTGGAGTTTTATAACGAACCGTGGAGTTTTATAACGAACAGTGGAGTTTTATAACGAACAGTGGAGTTTTATAATGAACAGTAGAGTTTTATAACGAACAGTAGAGTTTTATAACGAACAGTGGAGTTTTATAATGAACAGTGCACAGTAGAGTTTAATAATGAACAGTGGAGTTTTATAATGAACAGTGCTCAGTAGAGTTTTATAATGAACAGTGGAGTTTTATAATGAACAGTGCTCAGTAGAGTTTTATAACGAACAGTGGAGTTTTATAATGAACAGTGGAGTTTTATAATGAACAGTAGAGTTTTATAATGAACAGTGCTCAGTAGAGTTTTATAATGAACAGTGGAGTTTTATAACGAACAGTGGAGTTATATAATGAACAGTGCTCAGCAGAGTTTTATAACGAACAGTGGAGTTTCATAATGAACAGTAGAGTTTTATAATGAACAGTAGAGTTTTATAATGAACAGTAGAGTTTTATAATGAACAGTGGAGTTTTATAATGAACAATAGAGTTTTATAATGAACAATGGAGTTTAATAATGAATAGTAGAGTTGTATAATGAACAGTAGAGTTTAATAATGAACAGTGGAGTTATATAACGAACAGTGCACAGTAGAGTTTTATAACGAACAGTGGAGTTTTATAACAAACAGTAGTGTTTAATAATGAACAGTGGAGTTTTATAATGAACAGTAGAGTTATATAATGAACAGTGCTCAGTAGAGTTTTATAACGAACAGTAGAGTTTTATAACGAACAGTAGAGTTTTATAATGAACAGTGGAGTTTTATAATGAACAGTGGAGTTTTATAATGAACAGTGGAGTTTTATAATGAACAGTGGAGTTTTATAACGAACAGTGGAGTTTTATAATGAACAGTGGAGTTTTATAACGAACAGTGGAGTTTTATAATGAACAGTAGAGTTTTATAACGAACAGTAGAGTTTTATAACGAACAGTGGAGTTTTATAATGAACAGTGCACAGTAGAGTTTAATAATGAACAGTGGAGTTTTATAATGAACAGTGCTCAGTAGAGTTTTATAATGAACAGTGGAGTTTTATAATGAACAGTGCTCAGTAGAGTTTTATAACGAACAGTGGAGTTTTATAATGAACAGTGGAGTTTTATAATGAACAGTAGAGTTTTATAATGAACAGTGCTCAGTAGAGTTTTATAATGAACAGTGGAGTTTTATAACGAACAGTGGAGTTATATAATGAACAGTGCTCAGCAGAGTTTTATAACGAACAGTGGAGTTTCATAATGAACAGTAGAGTTTTATAATGAACAGTAGAGTTTTATAATGAACAGTAGAGTTTTATAATGAACAGTGGAGTTTTATAATGAACAATAGAGTTTTATAATGAACAATGGAGTTTAATAATGAATAGTAGAGTTGTATAATGAACAGTAGAGTTTAATAATGAACAGTGGAGTTATATAACGAACAGTGCACAGTAGAGTTTTATAACGAACAGTGGAGTTTTATAACAAACAGTAGTGTTTAATAATGAACAGTGGAGTTTTATAATGAACAGTAGAGTTATATAATGAACAGTGCTCAGTAGAGTTTTATAACGAACAGTAGAGTTTTATAACGAACAGTAGAGTTTTATAATGAACAGTGGAGTTTTATAATGAACAGTGGAGTTTTATAATGAACAGTGGAGTTTTATAATGAACAGTAGAGTTTTATAACGAACAGTAGAGTTTTATAACGAACAGTGGAGTTTTATAATGAACAGTGCACAGTAGAGTTTTATAATGAACAGTAGAGTTTTATAATGAACAGTGGAGTTTTATAACAAACAGTAGAGTTTTATAATGAACAGTGGAGTTTTATAACGAACAGTAGAGTTTTATAATGAACAGTGGAGTTTTATAACAAACAGTAGAGTTTTATAATGAACAGTGGAGTTTTATAACGAACAGTAGAGTTTTATAATGAACAGTGGAGTTTTATAATGAACAGTGCTCAGTAGAGTTTTATAATGAACAGTGGAGTTTTATAATGAACAGTGCTCAGTAGAGTTTTATAACGAACAGTGGAGTTTTATAATGAACAGTGGAGTTTTATAATGAACAGTAGAGTTTTATAATGAACAGTGCTCAGTAGAGTTTTATAATGAACAGTGGAGTTTTATAATGAACAGTGGAGTTTTATAACGAACAGTGGAGTTATATAATGAACAGTGCTCAGTAGAGTTTTATAACGAACAGTGGAGTTTCATAATGAACAGTAGAGTTTTATAATGAACAGTGCACAGTAGAGTTTTATAATGAACAGTGCTCAGTAGAGTTTTATAACGAACAGTGGAGTTTTATAACGAACAGTAGAGTTTTATAATGAACAGTAGAGTTTTATAATGAACAGTAGAGTTTTATAATGAACAGTAGAGTTTCATAATGAACAGTGCACAGTAGAATTATATAATGAACAGTGGAGTTTTATAACGAACAGCGGAGTTTTATAACGAACAGTAGAGTTTTATAATGAACAGTAGAGTTTTATAATGAACAGTAGAGTTTTATAATGAACAGTAGAGTTTTATGATGAACAGTGCACAGTAGAGTTTTATAATGAACAGTAGAGTTTTATAATGAACAGTGGAGTTTTATAACGAACAGTAGAGTTTTATAATGAACAGTAGAGTTTTATAATGAACAGTAGAGTTTTATAATGAACAGTGCACAGTAGAGTTTTATAATGAACAGTAGAGTTTTATAATGAACAGTGGAGTTTTATAACAAACAGTAGAGTTTTATAATGAACAGTGGAGTTTTATAACGAACAGTAGAGTTTTATAATGAACAGTGGAGTTTTATAACAAACAGTAGAGTTTTATAATGAACAGTGGAGTTTTATAACGAACAGTAGAGTTTTATAATGAACAGTGGAGTTTTATAACGAACAGTGCACAGCAGAGTTTTTGTATGCCAGAAGAAGAAGCTCCTGACACTGTGAATTCAACAACATACATACAAGATTGTAAAGTACATAAATAGCTTCTGTTCACAGCTCCAGGTCCGGAGGTCTGCAGCACGGCTGGTTGCCATCCTTCCCCTCTAATCAGTGACCAAAATAGATCTAATGCAGGTGACTGGAAATGTGCCAATAACATACCTACCAGAGACAAGAGAGAATCATCTCCAGGCCTACTGCGGACTTCACAGATATAGCACCAGGCCTACTGCGGACTTCACGGATATAGCACCAGGCCTACTGCGGACTTCACGGATATAGCACCAGGCCTACTGCGGACTTCACGGATATAGCACCAGGCCTACTGCGGACTTCACGGATATAGCACCAGGCCTACTGCGGACTTCACGGATATAGCACCAGGCCTATTGCGGACTTCACGCATATAGCACCAGGCCTATTGCGGACTTCACGGATATAGCACCAGGCCTACTGCGGACTTCACGGATATAGCACCAGGCCTACTGCGGACTTCACGGATATAGCACCAGGCCTACTGCGGACTTCACAGATATAGCACCAGGCTATATCTCCTACTAAATGTATGACCTCATTAGAGACACATATTTCCCTCAGATTACACAGACGCACAAAGAATTTGAAAACAAATCCAATTCTTATTAACTCCCATATCTATTGGGTGAAATACCACAGTGTGACATCACAGCAGCAAGATTTGTGACCTGTTGCCACAAGAAAAGGGCAACCAGTGAAGAACAAACACCATTGTAAATACAACCCATATTTATGTTAATTTATTTTCCCTTTTGTACTTTCACTATTTGCACATCGTTAAAACACTGTATATAGACATAATAACACATTTGAAATGTCTCTATTCATTTGGAACTTTTTGGAGTGAAATGTTTACAGTGAGTTTTTAATTGTTTAAAAACTTCTTGCAACTATAGGGGGTGCTGTTCCGCATTAGCATTTTTTGGTCTCCAAATTAAACTGCCTCGTGCTCAATTCTTGATCGTACAATATGCATATTATTGTTATTATTGGATAGAAAACACTTTCTAGTTTCTATAGCCGTTGGAATTTTGTCTCTGAGTGGTACAGAACTACTTCTACAGCACTTTTCCTGACAGGGAGTCAGATTTCAGAAATTTTGACCCCTGATCTGGGGTCGGTTTTAAGGTGCCTGTAGATGCTATGGAGAAACCGACACTGCCTACGTCTTCCTCTGGGTGTCAGTACGTCATCACGCTTTGAATGGATTCGATTGCGCAATCAGAGCCACTATAAAACACGAAAACGTGGAAGTACCGTTCTCTTCCTGCATGCGTCTTGCGCAAGATGGACATCAGACCTGCCTCCTTCCAAATGGTTGTTTAGCCAGTGATATTTCTCCGGTCATGTTTTTACTCGTTATAGTTGTTAAAAACATCATAATGTAGTTAATTTGAACCGTTTTATAGCAATTTATATCCGTTTAGTGCGATTTTGAGGAATTTCTTTGTCGTGCACTCTGAAACTTTGGGCACGTTTCGGGGTCCCGTTCGATCGTTAGTGGATATTTCGAAGGACAGAGGACATCTATCGACCAAAAGAAGATTAGACCCAAGAAAGGATACATTGCCCAAGAATCTGATGGAAAATCACCTCATAGTAAGAAATATTTAATATGATAAATCGTTGTTCTGTCGAAATATTTTAAACGCATATTACGCCATTTTGTTTGTTATAGCTTCTCTTGGCGAACGCTGTATAAGAAAGTAAGGATAATTTTAGAAATGTAAATCAGCGATTGCATTAAGAACTAATTTGTCTTTCGATTCCTGTCAACCCTGTATTTTTTAGTCAAGTATATGATTAGCTTTCGATTAAACTAGATCACTCTGAAAGATGACGTCCGACATTTTGAGGCTTGATTTCCTACTATTTTCATTGTGTAACCACGGTTTTGTATGGCTAAATATGCACATTTTCGAACAAACTGTATATGTATGTTGTAAAATGATGTTACAGGAGTGTCATCGGAAGAATTCTGAGAAGGTTAGTGAAAAAATTAATATATTTTGGCGATGATTACGTTATAGCTCTCTTTGGCTTGAATCGATGCTCTGGTAACGTTTGCACATGTGGTATGCTAACTTATCGATTTATTGTGTTTTCGCTGTAAAACGCTTAGAAAATCTGAAATATTGTCTGAATTCACAAGAACTGTGTCTTTCCATTGCTATGCTTTGTCTATTTTTATGAAATGTTTTATGATGAGTAAATTGGTCATACACGTTGCTCTCTTTAGTAATTCTAGTCGAGTTGTGATGGTGGGTGCAATTGTAAACTGTGATTTCTACCTGAAATATGCACATTTCTCTAACAAAACCTATCCTATACCATAAATATGTTATCAGACTGTCATCTGATGAGTTTTTTTCTTGGTTAGTGGCTATCAATATCTTAGTTTAGCCGAATTGGTGATAGCTACTGGTGGAGAGAAAAAATGGTGGACAAAGAAATTGTGTATTTTGCTAACGTGTTTAGCTAATAGATTTACATATTGTGTCTTCCCTGTAAAACATTTTAAAAAACAGAAATGATGGGTTTATTCACAAGATCTGTATCTTTCATCTGGTGTCTTGGACTTGTGATTTAATGATATTTAGATGCTACTATCTACTTGTGAAGCTATGCTAGCTATGCTAATCAGTGTGTGGGGGGGTGGGGGGTGATCCCGGACCCGGGGTAGAGGCTCATGAAAGGTTAATTTACTTTTGTTTAACAATTCACTTGCTTTGGCAATGTAAACATATGTTTTCCATGCCAATAAAGCCCTTTGCAATGAATTGAGTAGATTAACCTTGTACCCTGTCAGACCAGGAGAGAACTGCAGCTGACCGATAGGTGCTGTTAGAATCTACCCTCAGAAAGAACACATTAATCTGGCTGTTAGGTGCTGTTAGAATCTACCCTCAGAAAGAACACATTCTGCTGACTGTTAGGTGCTGTTAGAATCTACCCTCAGAAAGAACACATTCTGCTGACTGTTAGGTGCTGTTAGAATCTACCCTCAGAAAGAACACATTAATCTGACTGTTAGGTGCTGTTAGAATCTACCCTCAGAAAGAACACATTAATCTGACTGTTAGGTGCTGTTAGAATCTACCCTCAGAAAGAACACATTAATCTGACTGTTAGGTGCTGTTAGAATCTACCCTCAGAAAGAACACATTAATCTGACTGTTAGGTGCTGTTAGAATCTACCCTCAGAAAGAACACATTAATCTGACTGTTAGGTGCTGTTAGAATCTACCCTCAGAAAGAACACATTCTGCTGACTGTTAGGTGCTGTTAGAATCTACCCTCAGAAAGAACACATTCTGCTGACTGTTAGGTGCTGTTAGAATCTACCCTCAGAAAGAACACATTAATCTGGCTGTTAGGTGCTGTTAGAATCTACCCTCAGAAAGAACACATTCTGCTGACTGTTAGGTGCTGTTAGAATCTACCCTCAGAAAGAACACATTAATCTGACTGTTAGGTGCTGTTAGAATCTACCCTCAGAAAGAACACATTAATCTGACTGTTAGGTGCTGTTAGAATCTACCCTCAGAAAGAACACATTAATCTGACTGTTAGAAAACATGGAGAAAAGAGAGAGAAAAGTAAGAGAAAGAGCTAAATGGGGAGAGAAGGGAGGAAAGCAAAAGAAAGATGGATTAAAAGAGAGAGCGAGAGATAGAGTGTTTGGGAGAGCGACAGGAACCGCAGTGACTGATGAGGCACATGATTGGTGGATGAGTCATGCATGTCTTCAGTGAAGTGCGGAGACCCTCACACACACACGCGCACACACGCACACACACACACACACACACACACACACACACACACACACACACACACACACACACACACACACACACACACACACACACACACACACACACACACACACACACACACACACACACACACACACACACGTACTTGTACATTTGAGCTGAATAATTTGACGGCTGCCTTTGAAGATAATGATTGAGTTGTGATTGAGCGGGCCTTGATTTATGCTGTCAGGGACCAGAACCTTGGTTTATGCTGTCAGGGACCAGAGCCTTGATTTATGCTGTCAGGGACCAGAACCTTGATTTATGCTGTCAGGGACCAGAACCTTGGTTTATGCTGTCAGGGACCAGAGCCTTGATTTATGCTGTCAGGGACCAGAACCTTGATTTATGCTGTCAGGGACCAGAACCTTGATTGATGCTGTCAGGGACCAGAACCTTGATTGATGCTGTCAGGGACCAGAACCTTGATTTATGCTGTCAGGGACCAGAACCTTGATTTATGCTGTCAGGGACCAGAACCTTGGTTTATGCTGACAGAGATCAGAGCCTTGATTTATGCTGTCAGGGACCAGAACCTTGATTGAGGCTGTCAGGGACCAGAACCTTGGTTTATGCTGTCAGGGACCAGAACCTTGATTTATGCTGTCAGGGACCAGAACCTTGATTTATGCTGTCAGGGACCAGAACCTTGGTTTATGCTGTCAGGGACCAGAACCTTGATTTATGCTGTCAGGGACCAGAACCTTGATTTATGCTGTCAGGGACCAGAACCTTGATTGATGCTGTCAGGGACCAAAACCTTGATTGAGGCTGTCAGGGACCAGAACCTTGATTGATGCTGTCAGGGACCAGAACCTTGATTGAGGCTGTCAGGGACCAGAACTTTGATTTATGCTGTCAGGGACCAGAACCTTGATTGAGGCTGTCAGGGACCAGAACCTTGATTGAGGCTGTCAGGGACCAGAACCTTGATTGAGGCTGTCAGGGACCAGAACTTTGATTAATGCTGTCAGGGACCAGAACCTTGATTGATGCTGTCAGGGACCAGAACCTTGATTGATGCTGTCAGGGACCAGAACCTTGATTGATGCTGTCAGGGACCAGAACTTTGATTTATGCTGTCAGGGACCAGAACCTTGATTTATGCTGTCAGGGACCAGAGCTTTGATTTATGCTGTCAGGGACCAGAACCTTGATTGATGCTGTCAGGGACCAGAACCTTGATTGATGCTGTCAGGGACCAGAACTTTGATTAATGCTGTCAGGGACCAGAACCTTGATTTATGCTGTCAGGGACCAGAACCTTGATTGAGGCTGTCAGGGACCAGAACCTTGATTGAGGCTGTCAGGGACCAGAACCTTGATTGAGGCTGTCAGGGACCAGAACCTTGATTGAGGCTGTCAGGGACCAGAACTTTGATTACAACAAATCAGCTAATGGAAAAGTCTTTGAGTGACAGTTTCTGCTCTCTGTTGTTTATTTGCCCTTGCCTGCTTTCCACCACACACCTCTGTCTTCAAAATCCTCTGCGACAGACTTCCGGTGGCCTTTTGGCAGAGATGCACGTGTGGTTCTGGGTACCGTCTCAAAAGTCCAAAATCCGTAATAAATTCCTGACAACTTGCCTCTGAACCTTCAAAATTGTTAACAACATGGACCTACGCAACCGAGGACACTCAACTAAGGCACGGGGAAGCCTAAACGATTCCCAAATAAAGAAAGACACCGAGCAAACTAAGACCAGCGAGGACACATCCAGCTCCGCCATATTGAAGGCTCTGAATCAACAACAAACTTCATGGCAGGCAATGGTCAAACAAGCAGTTAAGGAATCCCTGGAGGAACTGCTTTCTGGAGAAATTACATCACTTCCATATGGTGGAAGCCTCCATTACGTCTATCTTAAAACTCTCAAACGACATCGCCAGCCGATCGCTATTGTTTGAGGAGAGTGCACAGTCTTGAACATGAAAAGTTATTAATA
The DNA here is from genome assembly GCF_045679555.1 of Salvelinus alpinus. Classification (NCBI taxonomy): domain Eukaryota; kingdom Metazoa; phylum Chordata; class Actinopteri; order Salmoniformes; family Salmonidae; genus Salvelinus; species Salvelinus alpinus. The sequence continues at coordinate 57,671,963 of NC_092098.1, forward strand.
AATAAATCACACCACTACCTGTATTTACTGGTGATTAACACCTCTACTACCTGTATTTACTGGTGATTAACACCACTACTACCTGTATTTACTGGTGATTAACACCCCTACTACCTGTATTTACTGGTGATTAACACCACCACTACCTGTATTTACTGGTGATTAACACCACTACTACCTGTATTTACTGGTGATTAACACCCCTACTACCTGTATTTACTGGTGATTAACACCACTACTACCTGTATTTACTGGTGATTAACACCACTACTACCTGTATTTACTGGTGATTAACACCACTACCTGTATTTACTGGTGATTAACACCACTACTACCTGTATTTACTGGTGATTAACACCACTACTACCTGTATTTACTGGTGATTAACACCCCTACTACCTGTATTTACTGGTGATTAACACCACTACTACCTGTATTTACTGGTGATTAACACCACTACTACCTGTATTTACTGGTGATTAACACCACTACTACCTGTATTTGCTGGTGATTAACACCCCTACTACCTGTATTTACTGGTGATTAACACCCCTACTACCTGTATTTACTGGTGATTAACACCCCTACTACCTGTATTTACTGGTGATTAACACCCCTACTACCTGTATTTACTGGTGATTAACACCCCTACTACCTGTATTTACTGGTGATTAACACCACCACTACCTGTATTTACTGGTGATTAACACCCCTACTACCTGTATTTACTGGTGATTAACACCACTACTACCTGTATTTACTGGTGATTAACACCCCTACTACCTGTATTTACTGGTGATTAACACCCCTACTACCTGTATTTACTGGTGATTAACACCACTACTACCTGTATGTACTGGTGATTAACACCCCTACTACCTGTATGTACTGGTGATTAACACCACTACTACCTGTATTTACTGGTGATTAACACCCCTACTACCTGTATTTACTGGTGATTAACACCACTACTACCTGTATTTACTGGTGATTAACACCACTACTACCTGTATTTACTGGTGATTAACACCACTACTACCTGTATTTACTGGTGATTAACACCCCTACTACCTGTATTTACTGGTGATTAACACCACTACTACCTGTATTTACTGGTGATTAACACCACTACTACCTGTATTTACTGGTGATTAACACCCCTACTACCTGTATTTACTGGTGATTAACACCACCACTACCTGTATTTACTGGTGATTAACACCACCACTACCTGTATTTACTGGTGATTAACACCACTACTACCTGTATTTACTGGTGATTAACACCCCTACTACCTGTATTTACTGGTGATTAACACCACTACTACCTGTATTTACTGGTGATTAACACCACTACTACCTGTATTTACTGGTGATTAACACCCCTACTACCTGTATTTACTGGTGATTAACACCCCTACTACCTGTATTTACTGGTGATTAACACCACTACTACCTGTATTTACTGGTGATTAACACCACTACTACCTGTATTTACTGGTGATTAACACCCCTACTACCTGTATTTACTGGTGATTAACACCACTACTACCTGTATTTACTGGTGATTAACACCACTACTACCTGTATTTACTGGTGATTAACACCACTACTACCTGTATTTACTGGTGATTAACACCACTACTACCTGTATTTACTGGTGATTAACACCCCTACTACCTGTATTTACTGGTGATTAACACCACTACTACCTGTATTTACTGGTGATTAACACCACTACTACCTGTATTTACTGGTGATTAACACCCCTACTACCTGTATTTACTGGTGATTAACACCCCTACTACCTGTATTTACTGGTGATTAACACCCCTACTACCTGTATTTACTGGTGATTAACACCACTACTACCTGTATTTACTGGTGATTAACACCCCTACTACCTGTATTTACGGGTGATTAACACCCCTACTACCTGTATTTACTGGTGATTAACACCACTACTACCTGTATTTACTGGTGATGAACACCACTACTACCTGTATTTACTGGTGATTAACACCACTACTACCTGTATTTACTGGTGATTAACACCCCTACTACCTGTATTTACTGGTGATTAACACCACTACTACCTGTATTTACTGGTGATTAACACCACTACTACCTGTATTTACTGGTGATTAACACCACTACTACCTGTATTTACTGGTGATTAACCCCCCTACTACCTGTATTTACTGGTGATTAACACCACTACTACCTGTATTTACTGGTGATTAACCCCCCTACTACCTGTATTTACTGGTGATTAACACCACTACTATCTGTATTTACTGGTGATTAACACCCCTACTACCTGTATTTACTGGTGATTAACACCCCTACCTGTATTTACTGGTGATTAACACCCCTACTACCTGTATTTACTGGTGATTAACACCACTACTACCTGTATTTACTGGTGATTAACACCCCTACTACCTGTATTTACTGGTGATTAACACCACTTCTACCTGTATTTACTGGTGATTAACACCACTACTACCTGTATTTACTGGTGATTAACACCACTACTACCTGTATTTACTGTTGATTAACACCCCTACTACCTGTATTTACTGGTGATTAACACCACTACTACCTGTATTTACTGGTGATTAACACCACTACCTGTATTTACTGGTGATTAACACCCCTACTACCTGTATTTACTGGTGATTAACACCACTACTACCTGTATTTACTGGTGATTAACACCACTACTACCTGTATTTACTGGTGATTAACCCCCCTACTACCTGTATTTACTGGTGATTAACACCACTACTACCTGTATTTACTGGTGATTAACACCCCTACTACCTGTATTTACTGCTGATTAACACCCCTACTACCTGTATTTACTGGTGATTAACACCCCTACTACCTGTATTTACTGGTGATTAACACCACTACTACCTGTATTTACTGGTGATTAACACCCCTACTACCTGTATTTACTGGTGATTAACACCACTACTACCTGTATTTACTGGTGATTAACACCCCTACTACCTGTATTTACTGGTGATTAACACCACTACTACCTGTATTTACTGGTGATTAACCCCCCTACCTGTATTTACTGGTAATTAACACCCCTACTACCTGTATTTACTGGTGATTAACACCACTACTACCTGTATTTACTGGTGATTAACACCACTACTACCTGTATTTACTGGTGATTAACACCCCTACTACCTGTATTTACTGGTGATTAACACCACTACTACCTGTATTTACTGGTGATTAACACCACTACTACCTGTATTTACTGGTGATTAACACCCCTACTACCTGTATTTACTGGTGATTAACACCACTACTACCTGTATTTACTGGTGATTAACACCACTACTACCTGTATTTACTGGTGATTAACACCACTACTACCTGTATTTACTGGTGATTAACACCACTACTACCTGTATTTACTGGTGATTAACACCACCACTACCTGTATTTACTGGTGATTAACACCACCACTACCTGTATTTACTGGTGATTAACACCACTACTACCTGTATTTACTGGTGATTAACACCCCTACTACCTGTATTTACTGGTGATTAACACCACTACTACCTGTATTTACTGGTGATTAACACCACTTCTACCTGTATTTACTGGTGATTAACACCACTACTACCTGTATTTACTGGTGATTAACACCCCTACTACCTGTATTTACTGGTGATTAACACCACTACTACCTGTATTTACTGGTGATTAACACCCCTACTACCTGTATTTACTGGTGATTATCACCACCCCTACCTGTATTTACTGGTGATTAACACCACCACTACCTGTATTTACTGGTGATTAACACCCCTACTACCTGTATTTACTGGTGATTAACACCCCTACTACCTGTATTTACTGGTAATTAACACCCCTACTACCTGTATTTACTGGTGATTAACACCACTACTACCTGTATTTACTGATGATTAACACCACTTCTACCTGTATTTACTGGTGATTAACTCACTACTACCTGTATTTACTGGTGATTAACACCCCTACTACCTGTATTTACTGGTGATTAACACCACTACTACCTGTATTTACTGGTGATTAACACCACTACTACCTGTATTTACTGGTGATTAACACCCCTACTACCTGTATTTACTGGTGATTAACACCACTACTACCTATATTTACTGGTGATTAACACCACTACTACCTGTATTTACTGGTGATTAACACCCCTACTACCTGTATTTACTGGTGATTAACACCACTACTACCTGTATTTACTGGTGATTAACACCCCTACTACCTGTATTTACTGGTGATTAACACCACTACTACCTGTATTTACTGGTGATTAACACCCCTACTACCTGTATTTACTGGTGATTAACACCACTACTACCTGTATTTACTGGTGATTAACACCACTACTACCTGTATTTACTGGTGATTAACACCACTACTACCTGTATTTACTGGTGATTAACACCACTACTACCTGTATTTACTGGTGATTAACACCCCTACTACCTGTATTTACTGGTGATTAACACCACTACCTGTATTTACTGGTGATTAACCCCCTACTACCTGTATTTACTGGTGATTAACACCACTACTACCTGTATTTACTGGTGATTAACACCACTACTACCTGTATTTACTGGTGATTAACACCACTACTACCTGTATTTACTGGTGATTAACACCACTACTACCTGTATTTACTGGTGATTAACACCCCTACTACCTGTATTTACTGGTGATTAACACCACTACTACCTGTATTTACTGGTGATTAACACCACTACTACCTGTATTTACTGGTGATTAACACCCCTACTACCTGTATTTACTGGTGATTAACACCCCTACTACCTGTATTTACTGGTGATTAACACCCCTACTACCTGTATTTACTGGTGATTAACACCACTACTACCTGTATTTACTGGTGATTAACACCCCTACTACCTGTATTTACGGGTGATTAACACCCCTACTACCTGTATTTACTGGTGATTAACACCACTACTACCTGTATTTACTGGTGATGAACACCACTACTACCTGTATTTACTGGTGATTAACACCACTACTACCTGTATTTACTGGTGATTAACACCCCTACTACCTGTATTTACTGGTGATTAACACCACTACTACCTGTATTTACTGGTGATTAACACCACTACTACCTGTATTTACTGGTGATTAACACCACTACTACCTGTATTTACTGGTGATTAACCCCCCTACTACCTGTATTTACTGGTGATTAACACCACTACTACCTGTATTTACTGGTGATTAACCCCCCTACTACCTGTATTTACTGGTGATTAACACCACTACTATCTGTATTTACTGGTGATTAACACCCCTACTACCTGTATTTACTGGTGATTAACACCCCTACCTGTATTTACTGGTGATTAACACCCCTACTACCTGTATTTACTGGTGATTAACACCACTACTACCTGTATTTACTGGTGATTAACACCCCTACTACCTGTATTTACTGGTGATTAACACCACTTCTACCTGTATTTACTGGTGATTAACACCACTACTACCTGTATTTACTGGTGATTAACACCACTACTACCTGTATTTACTGTTGATTAACACCCCTACTACCTGTATTTACTGGTGATTAACACCACTACTACCTGTATTTACTGGTGATTAACACCCCTACTACCTGTATTTACTGGTGATTAACACCCCTACTACCTGTATTTACTGGTGATTAACACCACTACTACCTGTATTTACTGGTGATTAACACCACTACTACCTGTATTTACTGGTGATTAACCCCCCTACTACCTGTATTTACTGGTGATTAACACCACTACTACCTGTATTTACTGGTGATTAACACCCCTACTACCTGTATTTACTGCTGATTAACACCCCTACTACCTGTATTTACTGGTGATTAACACCCCTACTACCTGTATTTACTGGTGATTAACACCACTACTACCTGTATTTACTGGTGATTAACACCCCTACTACCTGTATTTACTGGTGATTAACACCACTACTACCTGTATTTACTGGTGATTAACACCCCTACTACCTGTATTTACTGGTGATTAACACCACTACTACCTGTATTTACTGGTGATTAACCCCCCTACCTGTATTTACTGGTAATTAACACCCCTACTACCTGTATTTACTGGTGATTAACACCACTACTACCTGTATTTACTGGTGATTAACACCACTACTACCTGTATTTACTGGTGATTAACACCCCTACTACCTGTATTTACTGGTGATTAACACCACTACTACCTGTATTTACTGGTGATTAACACCACTACTACCTGTATTTACTGGTGATTAACACCCCTACTACCTGTATTTACTGGTGATTAACACCACTACTACCTGTATTTACTGGTGATTAACACCACTACTACCTGTATTTACTGGTGATTAACACCCCTACTACCTGTATTTACTGGTGATTAACACCACTACTACCTGTATTTACTGGTGATTAACACCACTACTACCTGTATTTACTGGTGATTAACACCCCTACTACCTGTATTTACTGGTGATTAACACCACTACTACCTGTATTTACTGGTGATTAACACCACTACTACCTGTATTTACTGGTGATTAACACCACCACTACCTGTATTTACTGGTGATTAACACCACCACTACCTGTATTTACTGGTGATTAACACCACTACTACCTGTATTTACTGGTGATTAACACCCCTACTACCTGTATTTACTGGTGATTAACACCACTACTACCTGTATTTACTGGTGATTAACACCACTTCTACCTGTATTTACTGGTGATTAACACCACTACTACCTGTATTTACTGGTGATTAACACCCCTACTACCTGTATTTACTGGTGATTAACACCACTACTACCTGTATTTACTGGTGATTAACACCCCTACTACCTGTATTTACTGGTGATTATCACCACCCCTACCTGTATTTACTGGTGATTAACACCACCACTACCTGTATTTACTGGTGATTAACACCCCTACTACCTGTATTTACTGGTAATTAACACCCCTACTACCTGTATTTACTGGTGATTAACACCACTACTACCTGTATTTACTGATGATTAACACCACTTCTACCTGTATTTACTGGTGATTAACTCACTACTACCTGTATTTACTGGTGATTAACACCCCTACTACCTGTATTTACTGGTGATTAACACCACTACTACCTGTATTTACTGGTGATTAACACCACTACTACCTGTATTTACTGGTGATTAACACCCCTACTACCTGTATTTACTGGTGATTAACACCACTACTACCTGTATTTACTGGTGATTAACACCACTACTACCTGTATTTACTGGTGATTAACACCACTACTACCTATATTTACTGGTGATTAACACCACTACTACCTGTATTTACTGGTGATTAACACCCCTACTACCTGTATTTACTGGTGATTAACACCACTACTACCTGTATTTACTGGTGATTAACACCCCTACTACCTGTATTTACTGGTGATTAACACCACTACTACCTGTATTTACTGGTGATTAACACCCCTACTACCTGTATTTACTGGTGATTAACACCACTACTACCTGTATTTACTGGTGATTAACACCACTACTACCTGTATTTACTGGTGATTAACACCACTACTACCTGTATTTACTGGTGATTAACACCACTACTACCTGTATTTCCTGGTGATTAACACCCCTACTACCTGTATTTACTGGTGATTAACACCACTACCTGTATTTACTGGTGATTAACACCCCTACTACCTGTATTTACTGGTGATTAACACCCCTACTACCTGTATTTACTGGTGATTAACACCCCTACTACCTGTATTTACTGGTGATTAACACCACTACTACCTGTATTTACTGGTGATTAACACCCCTACTACCTGTATTAACTGGTGATTAACACCCCTACCTGTATTTACTGGTGATTAACACCCCTACTACCTGTATTTACTGGTGATTAACACCACTACTACCTGTATTTACTGGTGATTAACACCACTACTACCTGTATTTACTGGTGATTAACACCACTACTACCTGTATTTACTGGTGATTATCACCACTACTACCTGTATTTACTGGTGATTAACACCACTACTACCTGTATTTACTGGTGATTAACACCCCTACCTGTATTTACTGGTGATTAACACCACTACTACCTGTATTTACTGGTGATTAACACCACTACTACCTGTATTTACTGGTGATTAACACCACTACTACCTGTATTTACTGGTGATTAACACCACTACTACCTGTATTTACTGGTGATTAACACCCCTACCTGTATTTACTGGTGATTAACACCACTACTACCTGTATTTACTGGTGATTAACACCCCTACTACCTGTATTTACTGGTGATTAACACCACTAATACCTGTATTTACTGGTGATTAACACCCCTACCTGTATTTACTGGTGATTAACACCACTACTACCTGTATTTACTGGTGATTAACACCCCTATTACCAGTATTTACTGGTGATTAACACCACTACTACCTGTATTTACTGGTGATTAATACCCCTACTACCTGTATTTACTGGTGATTAACACCACTACTACCTGTATTTACTGGTGATTAACACCACTACTACCTGTATTTACTGGTGATTAACACCACTACTACCTGTATTTACTGGTGATTAACACTACTACCTGTATTTACTGGTGAGTAACACCACTACTACCTGTATTTACTGGTGAGTAACACCACTACTACCTGTATTTACTGGTGATTAACACCACTACTACCTGTATTTACTGGTGATTAACAACACTACTACCTGTATTTACTGGTGATTAACACCACTACTACCTGTATTTACTGGTGATTAACACCCCTACTACCTGTATTTACTGGTGATTAACACCCATACTACCAGTATTTACTGGTGATTAACACCACTACTACCTGTATTTACTGGTGATTAACACCCCTACTACCTGTAATTACTGGTGATTAACACCCCTACTACCTGTATTTACTGGTGATTAACACCACTACTACCTGTATTTACTGGTGATTAACACCACCACTACCTGTATTTACTGGTGATTAACACCACTACTACCTGTATTTACTGGTGATTAACACCACTACTACCTGTATTTACTGGTGATTAACACCCCTACTACCTGTATTTACAGGTGATTAACACCCCTACTACCTGTATTTACTGGTGATTAACACCCCTACTACCTGTATTTACTGGTGATTAACACCACTACTACCTGTATTTACTGGTGATTAACACCACTACTACCTGTATTTACTGGTGATTAACACCCCTACTACCTGTATTTACTGGTGATTAACACCACTACTACCTGTATTTACTGGTGATTAACACCACTACTACCTGTATTTACTGGTGATTAACACCACTACTACCTGTATTTACTGGTGATTAACACCACTACTACTAGTATTTACTGGTGATTAACACCCCTACTACCTGTATTTATTGGTGATTAACACCACTACTACCTGTATTTACTGGTGATTAACACCACTACTACCTGTATTTACTGGTGATTAACACCCCTACTACCTGTATTTACTGGTGATTAACACCACTACTACCTGTATTTACTGGTGATTAACACCACTACTACATGTATTTACTGGTGATTAACACCACTACTACCTGTATTTACTGGTGATTAACACCACTACCTGTATTTACTGGTGATTAACACCACTACTACCTGTATTTACTGGTGATTAACACCACTACTACCTGTATTTACTGGTGATTAACACCCCTACTACCTGTATTTACTGGTGATTAACACCACTACTACCTGTATTTACTGGTGATTAACACCACTACTACCTGTATTTACTGGTGATTAACACCACTACTACCTGTATTTACTGGTGATTAACACCCCTACTACCTGTATTTACTGGTGATTAACACCACTACTACCTGTATTTACTGGTGATTAACACCACTACTACCTGTATTTACTGGTGATTAACACCACCACTACCTGTATTTACTGGTGATTAACACCACCACTACCTGTATTTACTGGTGATTAACACCACTACTACCTGTATTTACTGGTGATTAACACCACTTCTACCTGTATTTACTGGTGATTAACACCACTACTACCTGTATTTACTGGTGATTAACACCCCTACTACCTGTATTTACTGGTGATTAACACCACTACTACCTGTATTTACTGGTGATTAACACCCCTACTACCTGTATTTACTGGTGATTATCACCACCACTACCTGTATTTACTGGTGATTAACACCCCTACTACCTGTATTTACTGGTAATTAACACCCCTACTACCTGTATTTACTGGTGATTAACACCACTACTACCTGTATTTACTGATGATTAACACCACTTCTACCTGTATTTACTGGTGATTAACTCACTACTACCTGTATTTACTGGTGATTAACACCCCTACTACCTGTATTTACTGGTGATTAACACCCCTACTACCTGTATTTACTGGTGATTAACACCACTACTACCTGTATTTACTGGTGATTAACACCCCTACTACCTGTATTTACTGGTGATTAACACCACTACTACCTATATTTACTGGTGATTAACACCACTACTACCTGTATTTACTGGTGATTAACACCCCTACTACCTGTATTTACTGGTGATTAACACCACTACTACCTGTATTTACTGGTGATTAACACCCCTACTACCTGTATTTACTGGTGATTAACACCACTACTACCTGTATTTACTGGTGATTAACACCCCTACTACCTGTATTTACTGGTGATTAACACCACTACTACCTGTATTTACTGGTGATTAACACCACTACTACCTGTATTTACTGGTGATTAACACCACTACTACTTGTATTTACTGGTGATTAACACCCCTACTAACTGTATTTACTGGTGATTAACACCCCTACTACCTGTATTTACTGGTGATTAACACCCCTACTACCTGTATTTACTGGTGATTAACACCACTACTACCTGTATTTACTGGTGATTAACACCCCTACTACCTGTATTAACTGGTGATTAACACCCCTACCTGTATTTACTGGTGATTAACACCCCTACTACCTGTATTTACTGGTGATTAACACCACTACTACCTGTATTTACTGGTGATTAACACCACTACTACCTGTATTTACTGGTGATTAACACCACTACTACCTGTATTTACTTGTGATTAACACCACTACTACCTGTATTTACTGGTGATTAACACCACTACTACCAGTATTTACTGGTGATTAACACCCCTACCTGTATGTACTGGTGATTAACACCACTACTACCTGTATTTACTGGTGATTAACACCACTACTACCTGTATTTACTGGTGATTAACACCACTACTACCTGTATTTACTGGTGATTAACACCACTACTACCTGTATTTACTGGTGATTAACACCCCTACCTGTATTTACTGGTGATTAACACCACTACTACCTGTATTTACTGGTGATTAACACCCCTACTACCTGTATTTACTGGTGATTAACACCCCTACTACCTGTATTTACTGGTGATTAACACCACTACTACCTGTATTTACTGGTGATTAACACCCCTACCTGTATTTACTGGTGATTAACACCACTACTACCTGTATTTACTGGTGATTAACACCCCTATTACCAGTATTTACTGGTGATTAACACCACTACTACCTGTATTTACTGGTGATTAATACCCCTACTACCTGTATTTACTGGTGATTAACACCACTACTACCTGTATTTACTGGTGATTAACACCACTACTACCTGTATTTACTGGTGATTAACACCACTACTACCTGTATTTACTGGTGATTAACACTACTACCTGTATTTACTGGTGATTAACACCACTACTACCTGTATTTACTGGTGATTAACACCCCTACTACCTGTATTTACTGGTGATTAACACCACTACTACCTGTATTTACTGGTGATTAACACCCCTACTACCTGTATTTACTGGTGATTAACACCCATACTACCAGTATTTACTGGTGATTAACACCACTACTACCTGTATTTACTGGTGATTAACACCCCTACTACCTGTAATTACTGGTGATTAACACCCCTACTACCTGTATTTACTGGTGATTAACACCACTACTACCTGTATTTACTGGTGATTAACACCACCACTACCTGTATTTACTGGTGATTAACACCACTACTACCTGTATTTACTGGTGATTAACACCACTACTACCTGTATTTACTGGTGATTAACACCCCTACTACCTGTATTTACAGGTGATTAACACCCCTACTACCTGTATTTACTGGTGATTAACACCCCTACTACCTGTATTTACTGGTGATTAACACCACTACTACCTGTATTTACTGGTGATTAACACCCCTACTACCTGTATTTACTGGTGATTAACACCACTACTACCTGTATTTACTGGTGATTAACACCACTACTACATGTATTTACTGGTGATTAACACCACTACTACCTGTATTTACTGGTGATTAACACCACTACCTGTATTTACTGGTGATTAACACCACTACTACCTGTATTTACTGGTGATTAACACCACTACTACCTGTATTTACTGGTGATTAACACCACTACTACATGTATTTACTGGTGATTAACACCACTACTACCTGTATTTACTGGTGATTAACACCACTACCTGTATTTACTGGTGATTAACACCACTACTACCTGTATTTACTGGTGATTAACACCACTACTACCTGTATTTACTGGTGATTAACACCCCTACCTGTATTTACTGGTGATTAACACCACTACTACCTGTATTTACTGGTGATTAACACCCCTATTACCAGTATTTACTGGTGATTAACACCACTACTACCTGTATTTACTGGTGATTAATACCCCTACTACCTGTATTTACTGGTGATTAACACCACTACTACCTGTATTTACTGGTGATTAACACCACTACTACCTGTATTTACTGGTGATTAACACCACTACTACCTGTATTTACTGGTGATTAACACTACTACCTGTATTTACTGGTGATTAACACCACTACTACCTGTATTTACTGGTGATTAACACCCCTACTACCTGTATTTACTGGTGATTAACACCACTACTACCTGTATTTACTGGTGATTAACACCCCTACTACCTGTATTTACTGGTGATTAACACCCATACTACCAGTATTTACTGGTGATTAACACCACTACTACCTGTATTTACTGGTGATTAACACCCCTACTACCTGTAATTACTGGTGATTAACACCCCTACTACCTGTATTTACTGGTGATTAACACCACTACTACCTGTATTTACTGGTGATTAACACCACCACTACCTGTATTTACTGGTGATTAACACCACTACTACCTGTATTTACTGGTGATTAACACCACTACTACCTGTATTTACTGGTGATTAACACCCCTACTACCTGTATTTACAGGTGATTAACACCCCTACTACCTGTATTTACTGGTGATTAACACCCCTACTACCTGTATTTACTGGTGATTAACACCACTACTACCTGTATTTACTGGTGATTAACACCCCTACTACCTGTATTTACTGGTGATTAACACCACTACTACCTGTATTTACTGGTGATTAACACCACTACTACCTGTATTTACTGGTGATTAACACCACTACTACCTGTATTTACTGGTGATTAACACCACTACCTGTATTTACTGGTGATTAACACCACTACTACCTGTATTTACTGGTGATTAACACCACTACTACCTGTATTTACTGGTGATTAACACCACTACTACATGTATTTACTGGTGATTAACACCACTACTACCTGTATTTACTGGTGATTAACACCACTACCTGTATTTACTGGTGATTAACACCACTACTACCTGTATTTACTGGTGATTAACACCACTACTACCTGTATTTACTGGTGATTAACACCCCTACTACCTGTATTTACTGGTGATTAACACCACTACTACCTGTATTTACTGGTGATTAACACCACTACTACCTGTATTTACTGGTGATTAACACCACTACTACCTGTATTTACTGGTGATTAACACCACTACTACCTGTATTTACTGGTGATTAACACCACTACCTGTATTTACTGGTGATTAACACCACTACTACCTGTATTTACTGGTGATTAACACCCCTACTACCTGTATTTACTGGTGATTAACACCACTACTACCTGTATTTACTGGTGATTAACACCACTACTACCTGTATTTACTGGTGATTAACACCCCTACTACCTGTATTTACTGGTGATTAACACCACTACTACCTGTATTTACTGGTGATTAACACCACTACTACCTGTATTTACTGGTGATTAACACCCCTACTACCTGTATTTACTGGTGATTAACACCACTACTACCTGTATTTACTGGTGATTAACACCACTACTACCTGTATTTACTGGTGATTAACACCCCTACTACCTGTATTTACTGGTGATTAACACTACTACCTGTATTTACTGGTGATTAACACCCCTACTACCTGTATTTACTGGTGATTAACACCACTACTACCTGTATTTACTGGTGATTAACACCACTACCTGTATTTACTGGTGATTAACACCACTACTACCTGTATTTACTGGTGATTAACACCACTACTACCTGTATATACTGGTGATTAACACCACTACTACCTGTATTTACTGGTGATTAACACCACTACTACCCGTATTTACTGGTGATTAACACCACTACTACCCGTATTTACTGGTGATTAACACCACTACTACCCGTATTTACTGGTGATTAACACCACTACTACCTGTATTTACTGGTGATTAACACCACTACTACCTGTATTTACTGGTGATTAACACCCCTACTACCTGTATTTACTGGTGATTAACACCCCTACTACCTGTATTTACTGGTGATTAACACTACTACCTGTATTTACTGGTGATTAACACCCCTACTACCTGTATTTACTGGTGATTAACACCCCTACTACCTGTATTTACTGGTGATTAACACCACTACTACCTGTATTTACAGGTGATTAACACCACTACCTGTATTTACTGGTGATTAACACCACTACTACCTGTATTTACTGGTGATTAACACCCCTACCTGTATTTAATAGTGATTAACACCACTACTACCTGTATTTACTGGTGATTAACACTCCTACTACCTGTATTTACTGGTGATTAACACCCCTACCTGTATTTACTGGTGATTATCACCACTACTACCTGTATTTACTGGTGATTAACACCACTACTACCTGTATTTACTGGTGATTAACACCACTACTACCTGTATTTACTGGTGATTAACACCCCTACTACCTGTATTTACTGGTGATTAACACCCCTACTACCTGTATTTACTGGTGATTAACACCCCTACTACCTGTATTTACTGGTGATTAACACCCCTACTACCTGTATTTACTGGTGATTAACACCACTACTACCTGTATTTACTGGTGATTAACACCACTACTACCTGTATTTACTGGTGATTAACACCACTACTACCTGTATTTACTGGTGATTAACACCACTACTACCTGTATTTACTGGTGATTAACACCCCTACTTCCTGTATTTACTGGTGATTAACACCCTTACCTGTATTTACTGGTGATTAACACCCCTACTACCTGTATTTACTGGTGATTAACACCCCTACTACCTGTATTTACTGGTGATTAACACCACTACTACCTGTATTTACTGGTGATTAACACCCCTACTTCCTGTATTTACTGGTGATTAACACCCCTACTACCTGTATTTACTGGTGATTAACACCCCTACTACCTGTATTTACTGGTGATTAACACCACTACTACCTGTATTTACTGGTGATTAACACCCCTACTACCTGTATTTACTGGTGATTAACACCCCTACTACCTGTATTTACTGGTGATTAACACCCCTACTACCTGTATTTACTGGTGATTAACACCCCTACTACCTGTATTTACTGGTGATTAACACCCCTACTACCTGTATTTACTGGTGATTAACACCACTACTACCTGTATTTACTGGTGATTAACACCACTACTACCTGTATTTACTGGTGATTAACACCACTACTACCTGTATTTACTGGTGATTAACACCCCTACTACCTGTATTTACTGGTGATTAACACCCCTACTACCTGTATTTACTGGTGATTAACACCACTACTACCTGTATTTACTGGTGATTAACACCACTACTACCTGTATTTACTGGTGATCAACACCACTACTACCTGTATGTACTGGTGATTAACACCACTACTACCTGTATTTACTGGTGATTAACACCACTACTACCTGTAATTACTGGTGATTAACACCACTACTACCTGTATTTACTGGTGATTAACACCACTACTACCTGTATTTACTGGTGATTAACACCACTACTACCTGTATTTACTGGTGATTAACACCCCTACTACCTATATTTACTGGTGATTAACACCACTACTACCTGTATTTACTGGTGATTAACACCACTACTACCTGTATTTACTGGTGATTAACACCACTACTACCTGTATTTACTGGTGATTAACACCACTACTACCTGTATTTACTGGTGATTAACACCACTACTACCTGTATTTACTGGTGATTAACACCACTACTACCTGTATTTACTGGTGATTAACACCACTACTACCTGTATTTACTGGTGATTAACACCACTACCTGTATTTACTGGTGATTAACACCACTACTACCTGTATTTACTGGTGATTAACACCCCTACTACCTGTATTTACTGGTGATTAACACCACTACTACCTGTATTTACTGGTGATTAACACCACTACTACCTGTATTTACTGGTGATTAACACCCCTACTACCTGTATTTACTGGTGATTAACACCCCTACTACCTGTATTTACTGGTGATTAACACCCCTACTACCTGTATTTACTGGTGATTAACACCACTACTACCTGTATTTACTGGTGATTAACACCACTACTACCTGTATTTACTGGTGATTAACACCACTACTACCTGTATTTACTGGTGATTAACACCACTACTACCTGTATTTACTGGTGATTAACACCCCTACTTCCTGTATTTACTGGTGATTAACACCCCTACTACCTGTATTTACTGGTGATTAACACCCCTACTACCTGTATTTACTGGTGATTAACACCCCTACTTCCTGTATTTACTGGTGATTAACACCCCTACTTCCTGTATTTACTGGTGATTAACACCCCTACTACCTGTATTTACTGGTGATTAACACCACTACTACCTGTATTTACTGGTGATTAACACCCCTACTACCTGTATTTACTGGTGATTAACACCCCTACTACCTGTATTTACTGGTGATTAACACCCCTACTACCTGTATTTACTGGTGATTAACACCCCTACTACCTGTATTTACTGGTGATTAACACCCCTACTACCTGTATTTACTGGTGATTAACACCCCTACTACCTGTATTTACTGGTGATTAACACCCCTACTACCTGTATTTACTGGTGATTAACACCCCTACTACCTGTATTTACTGGTGATTAACACCACTACTACCTGTATTTACTGGTGATTAACACCACTACTACCTGTATGTACTGGTGATTAACACCACTACTACCTGTATGTACTGGTGATTAACACCACTACTACCTGTATTTACTGGTGATTAACACCACTACTACCTGTAATTACTGGTGATTAACACCACTACTACCTGTATTTACTGGTGATTAACACCACTACTACCTGTATTTACTGGTGATTAACACCACTACTACCTGTATTTACTGGTGATTAACACCACTACTACCTGTATTTACTGGTGATTAACACCACTACTACCTGTATTTACTGGTGATTAACACCACTACTACCTGTATTTACTGGTGATTAACACCACTACCTGTATTTACTGGTGATTAACACCACTACTACCTGTATTTACTGGTGATTAACACCACTACTACCTGTATTTACTGGTGATTAACACCACTACCTGTATTTACTGGTGATTAACACCACTACTACCTGTATTTACTGGTGATTAACACCCCTACTACCTGTATTTACTGGTGATTAACACCACTACTACCTGTATTTACTGGTGATTAACACCACTACTACCTGTATTTACTGGTGATTAACACCACTACTACCTGTATTTACTGGTGATTAACACCACTACCTGTATTTACTGGTGGTTAACACCACTACTACCTATATTTACTGGTGATTAACACCACTACTACCTGTATTTACTGGTGATTAACACCCCTACTACCTGTATTTACTGGTGATTAACACCCCTACTACCTGTATTTACTGGTGATTAACACCCCTACTACCTGTATTTACTGGTGATTAACACCCCTACTACCTGTATTTACTGGTGATTAACACCCCTACTACCTGTATTTACTGGTGATTAACACCACTACTACCTGTATTTACTGGTGATTAACACCACTACTACCTGTATTTACTGGTGATTAACACCACTACTACCTGTATTTACTGGTGATTAACACCTCTACTACCTGTATTTACTGGTGATTAACACCCCTACTACCTGTATTTACTGGTGATTAACACCCCTACTACCTGTATTTACTGGTAATTAACACCCCTACTACCTGTATTTACTGGTGATTAACACCACTACTACCTGTATTTACTGGTGATTAACACCACTACTACCTGTATTTACTGGTGATTAACACCACTACTACCTGGATTTACTGGTGATTAACACCCCTACTACCTGTATTTACTGGTGATTAACACCCCTACTACCTGTATTTACTGGTGATTAACACCACTACTACCTGTATTTACTGGTGATTAACACCACTACTACCTGTATTTACTGGTGATTAACACCACTACTACCTGTATTTACTGGTGATTAACACCACTACTACCTGTATTTACTGGTGATTAACACCACTACTACCTGTATTTACTGGTGATTAACACCACTACTACCTGTATTTACTGGTGATTAACACCACTACTACCTGTATTTACTGGTGATTAACACCACTACCTGTATTTACTGGTGATTAACACCACTACTACCTGTATTTACTGGTGATTAACACCCCTACTACCTGTATTTACTGGTGATTAACACCACTACTACCTGTATTTACTGGTGATTAACACCACTACTACCTGTATTTACTGGTGATTAACACCCCTACTACCTGTATTTACTGGTGATTAACACCCCTACTACCTGTATTTACTGGTGATTAACACCCCTACTACCTGTATTTACTGGTGATTAACACCACTACTACCTGTATTTACTGGTGATTAACACCACTACTACCTGTATTTACTGGTGATTAACACCACTACTACCTGTATTTACTGGTGATTAACACCACTACTACCTGTATTTACTGGTGATTAACACCCCTACTTCCTGTATTTACTGGTGATTAACACCCCTACTACCTGTATTTACTGGTGATTAACACCCCTACTACCTGTATTTACTGGTGATTAACACCCCTACTTCCTGTATTTACTGGTGATTAACACCCCTACTTCCTGTATTTACTGGTGATTAACACCCCTACTACCTGTATTTACTGGTGATTAACACCACTACTACCTGTATTTACTGGTGATTAACACCCCTACTACCTGTATTTACTGGTGATTAACACCCCTACTACCTGTATTTACTGGTGATTAACACCCCTACTACCTGTATTTACTGGTGATTAACACCCCTACTACCTGTATTTACTGGTGATTAACACCCCTACTACCTGTATTTACTGGTGATTAACACCCCTACTACCTGTATTTACTGGTGATTAACACCCCTACTACCTGTATTTACTGGTGATTAACACCCCTACTACCTGTATTTACTGGTGATTAACACCACTACTACCTGTATTTACTGGTGATTAACACCACTACTACCTGTATTTACTGGTGATTAACACCACTACTACCTGTATGTACTGGTGATTAACACCACTACTACCTGTATTTACTGGTGATTAACACCACTACTACCTGTAATTACTGGTGATTAACACCACTACTACCTGTATTTACTGGTGATTAACACCACTACTACCTGTATTTACTGGTGATTAACACCACTACTACCTGTATTTACTGGTGATTAACACCACTACTACCTGTATTTACTGGTGATTAACACCACTACTACCTGTATTTACTGGTGATTAACACCACTACTACCTGTATTTACTGGTGATTAACACCACTACCTGTATTTACTGGTGATTAACACCACTACTACCTGTATTTACTGGTGATTAACACCACTACTACCTGTATTTACTGGTGATTAACACCACTACCTGTATTTACTGGTGATTAACACCACTACTACCTGTATTTACTGGTGATTAACACCCCTACTACCTGTATTTACTGGTGATTAACACCACTACTACCTGTATTTACTGGTGATTAACACCACTACTACCTGTATTTACTGGTGATTAACACCACTACTACCTGTATTTACTGGTGATTAACACCACTACCTGTATTTACTGGTGGTTAACACCACTACTACCTATATTTACTGGTGATTAACACCACTACTACCTGTATTTACTGGTGATTAACACCCCTACTACCTGTATTTACTGGTGATTAACACCCCTACTACCTGTATTTACTGGTGATTAACACCCCTACTACCTGTATTTACTGGTGATTAACACCCCTACTACCTGTATTTACTGGTGATTAACACCCCTACTACCTGTATTTACTGGTGATTAACACCACTACTACCTGTATTTACTGGTGATTAACACCACTACTACCTGTATTTACTGGTGATTAACACCACTACTACCTGTATTTACTGGTGATTAACACCTCTACTACCTGTATTTACTGGTGATTAACACCCCTACTACCTGTATTTACTGGTGATTAACACCCCTACTACCTGTATTTACTGGTAATTAACACCCCTACTACCTGTATTTACTGGTGATTAACACCACTACTACCTGTATTTACTGGTGATTAACACCACTACTACCTGTATTTACTGGTGATTAACACCACTACTACCTGGATTTACTGGTGATTAACACCCCTACTACCTGTATTTACTGGTGATTAACACCCCTACTACCTGTATTTACTGGTGATTAACACCACTACTACCTGTATTTACTGGTGATTAACACCACTACTACCTGTATTTACTGGTGATTAACACCACTACTACCTGTATTTACTGGTGATTAACACCACTACTACCTGTATTTACTGGTGATTAACACCACTACTACCTGTATTTACTGGTGATTAACACCACTACTACCTGTATTTACTGGTGATTAACCCCCCTACTACCTGTATTTACTGGTGATTAACACCACTACTACCTGTATTTACTGGTTATTAACACCACTACTACCTGTATTTACTGGTGATTAACACCACTACCTGTATTTACTGGTGATTAACACCACTACTACCTGTATTTACTGGTGATTAACACCACTACTACCTGTATTTACTGGTGATTAACACCACTACTACCTGTATTTACTGGTGATTAACACCACTACTACCTGTATTTACTGGTGATTAACACCCCTACTACCTGTATTTACTGGTGATTAACACCACTACTACCTGTATTTACTGGTGATTAACACCACTACTACCTGTATTTACTGGTGATTAACACCACTACTACCTGTATTTACTGGTGATTAACACCACTACCTGTATTTACTGGTGATTAACACCACTACTACCTATATTTACTGGTGATTAACACCACTACTACCTGTATTCACTGGTGATTAACAACACTACCTGTATTTAATTGGTGATTAACACCACTACCTGTATTTAATTGGTGATTAACACCACTACTACCTGTATTTACTGGTGATTAACACCCCTACTACCTGTATTTACTGGTGATTAACACCCCTACTACCTGTATTTACTGGTGATTAACACCACTACTACCTGTATTTACTGGTGATTAACACCACTACTACCTGTATTTACTGGTGATTAACACCCCTACTACCTGTATTTACTGGTGATTAACACCCCTACTACCTGTATTTACTGGTGATTAACACCACTACTACCTGTATTTACTGGTGATTAACACCACTACTACCTGTATTTACTGGTGATTAACACCCCTACTACCTGTATTTACTGGTGATTAACACCACTACTACCTGTATTTACTGGTGATTAACACCCCTACTACCTGTATTTACTGGTGATTAACACCCCTACTACCTGTATTTACTGGTGATTAACACCACTACTACCTGTATTTACTGGTGATTAACACCCCTACCTGTATTTACTGGTGATTAACACCCCTACTACCTGTATTTACTGGTGATTAACACCACTACTACCTGTATTTACTGGTGATTAACACCACTACTACCTGTATTTACTGGTGATTAACACCCCTACTACCTGTATTTACTGGTGATTAACACCACTACTACCTGTATTTACTGGTGATTAACACCACTACCTGTATTTACTGGTGATTAACACCACTACTACCTATATTTACTGGTGATTAACACCACTACTACCTGTATTCACTGGTGATTAACACCACTACCTGTATTTAATTGGTGATTAACACCACTACCTGTATTTAATTGGTGATTAACACCACTACTACCTGTATTTACTGGTGATTAACACCCCTACTACCTGTATTTACTGGTGATTAACACCCCTACTACCTGTATTTACTGGTGATTAACACCACTACTACCTGTATTTACTGGTGATTAACACCACTACTACCTGTATTTACTGGTGATTAACACCCCTACTACCTGTATTTACTGGTGATTAACACCCCTACTACCTGTATTTACTGGTGATTAACACCACTACTACCTGTATTTACTGGTGATTAACACCACTACTACCTGTATTTACTGGTGATTAACACCCCTACTACCTGTATTTACTGGTGATTAACACCACTACTACCTGTATTTACTGGTGATTAACACCCCTACTACCTGTATTTACTGGTGATTAACATCCCTACTACCTGTATTTACTGGTGATTAACACCACTACTACCTGTATTTACTGGTGATTAACACCCCTACCTGTATTTACTGGTGATTAACACCCCTACTACCTGTATTTACTGGTGATTAACACCACTACTACCTGTATTTACTGGTGATTAACACCACTACTACCTGTATTTACTGGTGATTAACACCCCTACTACCTGTATTTACTGGTGATTAACACCACTACTACCTGTATTTACTGGTGATTAACACCCCTACTACCTGTATTTACTGGTGATTAACACCCCTACTACCTGTATTTACTGGTGATTAACACCACTACTACCTGTATTTACTGGTGATTAACACCACTACTACCTGTATTTACTGGTGATTAACACCCCTACTACCTGTATTTACTGGTGATTAACACCACTACTACCTGTATTTACTGGTGATTAACACCACTACTACCTGTATTTACTGGTGATTAACACCCCTACTACCTGTATTTACTGGTGATTAACACCATTACTACCTGTATTTACTGGTGATTAACACCACTACTACCTGTATTTACTGGTGATTAACACCCCTACTACCTGTATTTACTGGTGATTAACACCACTACTACCTGTATTTACTGGTGATTAACACCACTACTACCTGTATTTACTGGTGATTAACCCCCTACTACCTGTATTTACTGGTGATTAACACCACTACTACCTGTATTTACTGATGATTAACACCACTACTACCTGTATTTACTGGTGATTAACACCCCTACTACCTGTATTTACTGGTGATTAACACCACTACTACCTGTATTTACTGGTGATTAACACCACTACTACCTGTATTTACTGGTGATTAACACCACTACTACCTGTATTTACTGGTGATTAACACCACTACCTGTATTTACTGGTGATTAACACCACTACTACCTATATTTACTGGTGATTAACACCACTACTACCTGTATTCACTGGTGATTAACACCACTACCTGTATTTAATTGGTGATTAACACCACTACTACCTGTATTTACTGGTGATTAACACCCCTACTACCTGTATTTACTGGTGATTAACACCCCTACTACCTGTATTTACTGGTGATTAACACCACTACTACCTGTATTTACTGGTGATTAACACCACTACTACCTGTATTTACTGGTGATTAACACCCCTACTACCTGTATTTACTGGTGATTAACACCACTACTACCTGTATTTACTGGTGATTAACACCACTACTACCTGTATTTACTGGTGATTAACACCCCTACTACCTGTATTTACTGGTGATTAACACCCCTACTACCTGTATTTACTGGTGATTAACACCACTACTACCTGTATTTACTGGTGATTAACACCACTACTACCTGTATTTACTGGTGATTAACACCCCTACTACCTGTATTTACTGGTGATTAACACCACTACTACCTGTATTTACTGGTGATTAACACCCCTACTACCTGTATTTACTGGTGATTAACACCCCTACTACCTGTATTTACTGGTGATTAACACCACTACTACCTGTATTTACTGGTGATTAACACCCCTACCTGTATTTACTGGTGATTAACACCCCTACTACCTGTATTTACTGGTGATTAACACCACTACTACCTGTATTTACTGGTGATTAACACCACTACTACCTGTATTTACTGGTGATTAACACCCCTACTACCTGTATTTACTGGTGATTAACACCACTACTACCTGTATTTACTGGTGATTAACACCCCTACTACCTGTATTTACTGGTGATTAACACCCCTACTACCTGTATTTACTGGTGATTAACACCACTACTACCTGTATTTACTGGTGATTAACACCACTACTACCTGTATTTACTGGTGATTAACACCACTACTACCTGTATTTACTGGTGATTAACACCACTACTACCTGTATTTACTGGTGATTAACCCCCTACTACCTGTATTTACTGGTGATTAACACCACTACTACCTGTATTTACTGGTGATTAACACCACTACTACCTGTATTTACTGGTGATTAACACCCCTACTACCTGTATTTACTGGTGATTAACACCACTACTACCTGTATTTACTGGTGATTAACACCACTACTACCTGTATTTACTGGTGATTAACACCCCTACTACCTGTATTTACTGGTGATTAACACCACTACTACCTGTATTTACTGGTGATTAACACCCCTACTACCTGTATTTACTGGTGATTAACACCACTACTACCTGTATTTACTGGTGATTAACACCACTACTACCTGTATTTACTGGTGATTAACACCACTACTACCTGTATTTACTGGTGATTAACACCACTACCTGTATTTACTGGTGATTAACACCACTACTACCTATATTTACTGGTGATTAACACCACTACTACCTGTATTCACTGGTGATTAACACCACTACCTGTATTTAATTGGTGATTAACACCACTACTACCTGTATTTACTGGTGATTAACACCCCTACTACCTGTATTTACTGGTGATTAACACCCCTACTACCTGTATTTACTGGTGATTAACACCACTACTACCTGTATTTACTGGTGATTAACACCACTACTACCTGTATTTACTGGTGATTAACACCCCTACTACCTGTATTTACTGGTGATTAACACCACTACTACCTGTATTTACTGGTGATTAACACCACTACTACCTGTATTTACTGGTGATTAACACCCCTACTACCTGTATTTACTGGTGATTAACACCCCTACTACCTGTATTTACTGGTGATTAACACCACTACTACCTGTATTTACTGGTGATTAACACCACTACTACCTGTATTTACTGGTGATTAACACCCCTACTACCTGTATTTACTGGTGATTAACACCACTACTACCTGTATTTACTGGTGATTAACACCCCTACTACCTGTATTTACTGGTGATTAACACCCCTACTACCTGTATTTACTGGTGATTAACACCACTACTACCTGTATTTACTGGTGATTAACACCCCTACCTGTATTTACTGGTGATTAACACCCCTACTACCTGTATTTACTGGTGATTAACACCACTACTACCTGTATTTACTGGTGATTAACACCACTACTACCTGTATTTACTGGTGATTAACACCCCTACTACCTGTATTTACTGGTGATTAACACCACTACTACCTGTATTTACTGGTGATTAACACCCCTACTACCTGTATTTACTGGTGATTAACACCCCTACTACCTGTATTTACTGGTGATTAACACCACTACTACCTGTATTTACTGGTGATTAACACCACTACTACCTGTATTTACTGGTGATTAACACCACTACTACCTGTATTTACTGGTGATTAACCCCCTACTACCTGTATTTACTGGTGATTAACACCACTACTACCTGTATTTACTGGTGATTAACACCACTACTACCTGTATTTACTGGTGATTAACACCCCTACTACCTGTATTTACTGGTGATTAACACCACTACTACCTGTATTTACTGGTGATTAACACCACTACTACCTGTATTTACTGGTGATTAACACCCCTACTACCTGTATTTACTGGTGATTAACACCACTACTACCTGTATTTACTGGTGATTAACACAACTACTACCTGTATTTACTGGTGATTAACACCCCTACTACCTGTATTTACTGGTGATTAACACCACTACTACCTGTATTTACTGGTGATTAACACCACTACTACCTGTATTTACTGGTGATTAACCCCCTACTACCTGTATTTACTGGTGATTAACACCACTACTACCTGTATTTACTGATGATTAACACCACTACTACCTGTATTTACTGGTGATTAACACCCCTACTACCTGTATTTACTGGTGATTAACACCACTACTACCTGTATTTACTGGTGATTAACACCACTACTACCTGTATTTACTGGTGATTAACACCACTACTACCTGTATTTACTGGTGATTAACACCACTACTACCTGTATTTACTGGTGATTAACACCCCTACTACCTGTATTTACTGGTGATTAACCCTACTACCTGTATTTACTGGTGATTAACACCACTACTAACTGTATTTACTGGTGATTAACACACCTACTACCTGTATTTACTGGTGATTAACACCACTACTACCTGTATTTACTGGTGATTAACACTACTACCTGTATTTACTGGTGATTAACACCACTACTACCTGTATTTACTGGTGATTAACACCCCTACTACCTGTATTTACTGGTGATTAACACCACTACTACCTGTATTTACTGGTGATTAACACCACTACTACCTGTATTTACTGGTGATTAACACCCCTACTACCTGTATTTACTGGTGATTAACACCACTACTACCTGTATTTACTGGTGATTAACACCCCTACTACCTGTATTTACTGGTGATTAACACCACTACTACCTGTATTTACTGGTGATTAACACCACTACTACCTGTATTTACTGGTGATTAACACCACTACTACCTGTATTTACTGGTGATTAACACCCCTACTACCTGTATTTACTGGTGATTAACACTACTACCTGTATTTACTGGTGATTAACACCACTACTAACTGTATTTACTGGTGATTAACACCCCTACTACCTGTATTTACTGGTGATTAACACCACTACTACCTGTATTTACTGGTGATTAACACTACTACCTGTATTTACTGGTGATTAACACCACTACTACCTGTATTTACTGGTGATTAACACCCCTACTACCTGTATTTACTGGTGATTAACACCACTACTACCTGTATTTACTGGTGATTAACACCACTACTACCTGTATTTACTGGTGATTAACACCCCTACTACCTGTATTTACTGGTGATTAACACCACTACTACCTGTATTTACTGGTGATTAACACCACTACTACCTGTATTTACTGGTGATTAACACCACTACTACCTGTATTTACTGGTGATTAACACCACTACTACCTGTATTTACTGGTTATTAACACCACTACTACCTGTATTTACTGGTGATTAACACCACTACCTGTATTTACTGGTGATTAACACCACTACTACCTGTATTTACTGGTGATTAACACCACTACTACCTGTATTTACTGGTGATTAACACCACTACTACCTGTATTTACTGGTGATTAACACCACTACTACCTGTATTTACTGGTGATTAACACCCCTACTACCTGTATTTACTGGTGATTAACACCACTACTACCTGTATTTACTGGTGATTAACACCACTACTACCTGTATTTACTGGTGATTAACACCACTACTACCTGTATTTACTGGTGATTAACACCACTACCTGTATTTACTGGTGATTAACACCACTACTACCTATATTTACTGGTGATTAACACCACTACTACCTGTATTCACTGGTGATTAACACCACTACCTGTATTTAATTGGTGATTAACACCACTACCTGTATTTAATTGGTGATTAACACCACTACTACCTGTATTTACTGGTGATTAACACCCCTACTACCTGTATTTACTGGTGATTAACACCCCTACTACCTGTATTTACTGGTGATTAACACCACTACTACCTGTATTTACTGGTGATTAACACCACTACTACCTGTATTTACTGGTGATTAACACCCCTACTACCTGTATTTACTGGTGATTAACACCACTACTACCTGTATTTACTGGTGATTAACACCACTACTACCTGTATTTACTGGTGATTAACACCCCTACTACCTGTATTTACTGGTGATTAACACCACTACTACCTGTATTTACTGGTGATTAACACCCCTACTACCTGTATTTACTGGTGATTAACACCCCTACTACCTGTATTTACTGGTGATTAACACCACTACTACCTGTATTTACTGGTGATTAACACCCCTACCTGTATTTACTGGTGATTAACAC
Source organism: Salvelinus alpinus (assembly GCF_045679555.1). Taxonomy (NCBI): domain Eukaryota; kingdom Metazoa; phylum Chordata; class Actinopteri; order Salmoniformes; family Salmonidae; genus Salvelinus; species Salvelinus alpinus. The sequence continues at coordinate 57,700,961 of NC_092098.1, forward strand.
CCCTACTACCTGTATTTACTGGTGATTAACACCACTACTACCTGTATTTACTGGTGATTAACACCACTACTACCTGTATTTACTGGTGATTAACACCCCTACTACCTGTATTTACTGGTGATTAACACCACTACTACCTGTATTTACTGGTGATTAACACCCCTACTACCTGTATTTACTGGTGATTAACACCCCTACTACCTGTATTTACTGGTGATTAACACCACTACTACCTGTATTTACTGGTGATTAACACCACTACTACCTGTATTTACTGGTGATTAACACCCCTACTACCTGTATTTACTGGTGATTAACACCACTACTACCTGTATTTACTGGTGATTAACACCACTACTACCTGTATTTACTGGTGATTAACACCCCTACTACCTGTATTTACTGGTGATTAACACCACTACTACCTGTATTTACTGGTGATTAACACCACTACTACCAGTATTTACTGGTGATTAACACCCCTACTACCTGTATTTACTGGTGATTAACACCACTACTACCTGTATTTACTGGTGATTAACACCACTACTACCTGTATTTACTGGTGATTAACCCCCTACTACCTGTATTTACTGGTGATTAACACCACTACTACCTGTATTTACTGATGATTAACACCACTACTACCTGTATTTACTGGTGATTAACACCCCTACTACCTGTATTTACTGGTGATTAACACCACTACTACCTGTATTTACTGGTGATTAACACCACTACTACCTGTATTTACTGGTGATTAACACCACTACTACCTGTATTTACTGGTGATTAACACCACTACCTGTATTTACTGGTGATTAACACCACTACTACCTATATTTACTGGTGATTAACACCACTACTACCTGTATTCACTGGTAATTAACACCACTACCTGTATTTAATTGGTGATTAACACCACTACTACCTGTATTTACTGGTGATTAACACCCCTACTACCTGTATTTACTGGTGATTAACACCCCTACTACCTGTATTTACTGGTGATTAACACCACTACTACCTGTATTTACTGGTGATTAACACCACTACTACCTGTATTTACTGGTGATTAACACCCCTACTACCTGTATTTACTGGTGATTAACACCACTACTACCTGTATTTACTGGTGATTAACACCACTACTACCTGTATTTACTGGTGATTAACACCCCTACTACCTGTATTTACTGGTGATTAACACCCCTACTACCTGTATTTACTGGTGATTAACACCACTACTACCTGTATTTACTGGTGATTAACACCACTACTACCTGTATTTACTGGTGATTAACACCCCTACTACCTGTATTTACTGGTGATTAACACCACTACTACCTGTATTTACTGGTGATTAACACCCCTACTACCTGTATTTACTGGTGATTAACACCCCTACTACCTGTATTTACTGGTGATTAACACCACTACTACCTGTATTTACTGGTGATTAACACCCCTACCTGTATTTACTGGTGATTAACACCCCTACTACCTGTATTTACTGGTGATTAACACCACTACTACCTGTATTTACTGGTGATTAACACCACTACTACCTGTATTTACTGGTGATTAACACCCCTACTACCTGTATTTACTGGTGATTAACACCACTACTACCTGTATTTACTGGTGATTAACACCCCTACTACCTGTATTTACTGGTGATTAACACCCCTACTACCTGTATTTACTGGTGATTAACACCACTACTACCTGTATTTACTGGTGATTAACACCACTACTACCTGTATTTACTGGTGATTAACACCACTACTACCTGTATTTACTGGTGATTAACCCCCTACTACCTGTATTTACTGGTGATTAACACCACTACTACCTGTATTTACTGGTGATTAACACCACTACTACCTGTATTTACTGGTGATTAACACCACTACTACCTGTATTTACTGGTGATTAACACCCCTACTACCTGTATTTACTGGTGATTAACACCACTACTACCTGTATTTACTGGTGATTAACACCACTACTACCTGTATTTACTGGTGATTAACACCACTACTACCTGTATTTACTGGTGATTAACACCACTACTACCTGTATTTACTGGTTATTAACACCACTACTACCTGTATTTACTGGTGATTAACACCACTACCTGTATTTACTGGTGATTAACACCACTACTACCTGTATTTACTGGTGATTAACACCACTACTACCTGTATTTACTGGTGATTAACACCACTACTACCTGTATTTACTGGTGATTAACACCACTACTACCTGTATTTACTGGTGATTAACACCCCTACTACCTGTATTTACTGGTGATTAACACCACTACTACCTGTATTTACTGGTGATTAACACCACTACTACCTGTATTTACTGGTGATTAACACCACTACTACCTGTATTTACTGGTGATTAACACCACTACCTGTATTTACTGGTGATTAACACCACTACTACCTATATTTACTGGTGATTAACACCACTACTACCTGTATTCACTGGTGATTAACACCACTACCTGTATTTAATTGGTGATTAACACCACTACCTGTATTTAATTGGTGATTAACACCACTACTACCTGTATTTACTGGTGATTAACACCCCTACTACCTGTATTTACTGGTGATTAACACCCCTACTACCTGTATTTACTGGTGATTAACACCACTACTACCTGTATTTACTGGTGATTAACACCACTACTACCTGTATTTACTGGTGATTAACACCCCTACTACCTGTATTTACTGGTGATTAACACCACTACTACCTGTATTTACTGGTGATTAACACCACTACTACCTGTATTTACTGGTGATTAACACCCCTACTACCTGTATTTACTGGTGATTAACACCACTACTACCTGTATTTACTGGTGATTAACACCCCTACTACCTGTATTTACTGGTGATTAACACCCCTACTACCTGTATTTACTGGTGATTAACACCACTACTACCTGTATTTACTGGTGATTAACACCCCTACCTGTATTTACTGGTGATTAACACCCCTACTACCTGTATTTACTGGTGATTAACACCACTACTACCTGTATTTACTGGTGATTAACACCACTACTACCTGTATTTACTGGTGATTAACACCCCTACTACCTGTATTTACTGGTGATTAACACCACTACTACCTGTATTTACTGGTGATTAACACCCCTACTACCTGTATTTACTGGTGATTAACACCCCTACTACCTGTATTTACTGGTGATTAACACCACTACTACCTGTATTTACTGGTGATTAACACCACTACTACCTGTATTTACTGGTGATTAACACCCCTACTACCTGTATTTACTGGTGATTAACACCACTACTACCTGTATTTACTGGTGATTAACACCACTACTACCTGTATTTACTGGTGATTAACACCCCTACTACCTGTATTTACTGGTGATTAACACCACTACTACCTGTATTTACTGGTGATTAACACCACTACTACCTGTATTTACTGGTGATTAACACCCCTACTACCTGTATTTACTGGTGATTAACACCACTACCTGTATTTACTGGTGATTAACACCACTACTACCTATATTTACTGGTGATTAACACCACTACTACCTGTATTCACTGGTAATTAACACCACTACCTGTATTTAATTGGTGATTAACACCACTACTACCTGTATTTACTGGTGATTAACACCCCTACTACCTGTATTTACTGGTGATTAACACCCCTACTACCTGTATTTACTGGTGATTAACACCACTACTACCTGTATTTACTGGTGATTAACACCACTACTACCTGTATTTACTGGTGATTAACACCCCTACTACCTGTATTTACTGGTGATTAACACCACTACTACCTGTATTTACTGGTGATTAACACCACTACTACCTGTATTTACTGGTGATTAACACCCCTACTACCTGTATTTACTGGTGATTAACACCCCTACTACCTGTATTTACTGGTGATTAACACCACTACTACCTGTATTTACTGGTGATTAACACCACTACTACCTGTATTTACTGGTGATTAACACCCCTACTACCTGTATTTACTGGTGATTAACACCACTACTACCTGTATTTACTGGTGATTAACACCCCTACTACCTGTATTTACTGGTGATTAACACCCCTACTACCTGTATTTACTGGTGATTAACACCACTACTACCTGTATTTACTGGTGATTAACACCCCTACCTGTATTTACTGGTGATTAACACCCCTACTACCTGTATTTACTGGTGATTAACACCACTACTACCTGTATTTACTGGTGATTAACACCACTACTACCTGTATTTACTGGTGATTAACACCCCTACTACCTGTATTTACTGGTGATTAACACCACTACTACCTGTATTTACTGGTGATTAACACCCCTACTACCTGTATTTACTGGTGATTAACACCCCTACTACCTGTATTTACTGGTGATTAACACCACTACTACCTGTATTTACTGGTGATTAACACCACTACTACCTGTATTTACTGGTGATTAACACCACTACTACCTGTATTTACTGGTGATTAACCCCCTACTACCTGTATTTACTGGTGATTAACACCACTACTACCTGTATTTACTGGTGATTAACACCACTACTACCTGTATTTACTGGTGATTAACACCACTACTACCTGTATTTACTGGTGATTAACACCCCTACTACCTGTATTTACTGGTGATTAACACCACTACTACCTGTATTTACTGGTGATTAACACCACTACTACCTGTATTTACTGGTGATTAACACCACTACTACCTGTATTTACTGGTGATTAACACCACTACTACCTGTATTTACTGGTTATTAACACCACTACTACCTGTATTTACTGGTGATTAACACCACTACCTGTATTTACTGGTGATTAACACCACTACTACCTGTATTTACTGGTGATTAACACCACTACTACCTGTATTTACTGGTGATTAACACCACTACTACCTGTATTTACTGGTGATTAACACCACTACTACCTGTATTTACTGGTGATTAACACCCCTACTACCTGTATTTACTGGTGATTAACACCACTACTACCTGTATTTACTGGTGATTAACACCACTACTACCTGTATTTACTGGTGATTAACACCACTACTACCTGTATTTACTGGTGATTAACACCACTACCTGTATTTACTGGTGATTAACACCACTACTACCTATATTTACTGGTGATTAACACCACTACTACCTGTATTCACTGGTGATTAACACCACTACCTGTATTTAATTGGTGATTAACACCACTACCTGTATTTAATTGGTGATTAACACCACTACTACCTGTATTTACTGGTGATTAACACCCCTACTACCTGTATTTACTGGTGATTAACACCCCTACTACCTGTATTTACTGGTGATTAACACCACTACTACCTGTATTTACTGGTGATTAACACCACTACTACCTGTATTTACTGGTGATTAACACCCCTACTACCTGTATTTACTGGTGATTAACACCACTACTACCTGTATTTACTGGTGATTAACACCACTACTACCTGTATTTACTGGTGATTAACACCCCTACTACCTGTATTTACTGGTGATTAACACCACTACTACCTGTATTTACTGGTGATTAACACCCCTACTACCTGTATTTACTGGTGATTAACACCCCTACTACCTGTATTTACTGGTGATTAACACCACTACTACCTGTATTTACTGGTGATTAACACCACTACTACCTGTATTTACTGGTGATTAACACCCCTACTACCTGTATTTACTGGTGATTAACACCACTACTACCTGTATTTACTGGTGATTAACACCACTACTACCTGTATTTACTGGTGATTAACACCCCTACTACCTGTATTTACTGGTGATTAACACCACTACTACCTGTATTTACTGGTGATTAACACCACTACTACCTGTATTTACTGGTGATTAACACCCCTACTACCTGTATTTACTGGTGATTAACACCACTACTACCTGTATTTACTGGTGATTAACACCACTACTACCTGTATTTACTGGTGATTAACCCCCTACTACCTGTATTTACTGGTGATTAACACCACTACTACCTGTATTTACTGATGATTAACACCACTACTACCTGTATTTACTGGTGATTAACACCCCTACTACCTGTATTTACTGGTGATTAACACCACTACTACCTGTATTTACTGGTGATTAACACCACTACTACCTGTATTTACTGGTGATTAACACCACTACTACCTGTATTTACTGGTGATTAACACCACTACCTGTATTTACTGGTGATTAACACCACTACTACCTATATTTACTGGTGATTAACACCACTACTACCTGTATTCACTGGTGATTAACACCACTACCTGTATTTAATTGGTGATTAACACCACTACTACCTGTATTTACTGGTGATTAACACCCCTACTACCTGTATTTACTGGTGATTAACACCCCTACTACCTGTATTTACTGGTGATTAACACCACTACTACCTGTATTTACTGGTGATTAACACCACTACTACCTGTATTTACTGGTGATTAACACCCCTACTACCTGTATTTACTGGTGATTAACACCACTACTACCTGTATTTACTGGTGATTAACACCACTACTACCTGTATTTACTGGTGATTAACACCCCTACTACCTGTATTTACTGGTGATTAACACCCCTACTACCTGTATTTACTGGTGATTAACACCACTACTACCTGTATTTACTGGTGATTAACACCACTACTACCTGTATTTACTGGTGATTAACACCACTACTACCTGTATTTACTGGTGATTAACACCCCTACTACCTGTATTTACTGGTGATTAACACCACTACTACCTGTATTTACTGGTGATTAACACCCCTACTACCTGTATTTACTGGTGATTAACACCCCTACTACCTGTATTTACTGGTGATTAACACCACTACTACCTGTATTTACTGGTGATTAACACCCCTACCTGTATTTACTGGTGATTAACACCCCTACTACCTGTATTTACTGGTGATTAACACCACTACTACCTGTATTTACTGGTGATTAACACCACTACTACCTGTATTTACTGGTGATTAACACCCCTACTACCTGTATTTACTGGTGATTAACACCACTACTACCTGTATTTACTGGTGATTAACACCCCTACTACCTGTATTTACTGGTGATTAACACCCCTACTACCTGTATTTACTGGTGATTAACACCACTACTACCTGTATTTACTGGTGATTAACACCACTACTACCTGTATTTACTGGTGATTAACACCACTACTACCTGTATTTACTGGTGATTAACCCCCTACTACCTGTATTTACTGGTGATTAACACCACTACTACCTGTATTTACTGGTGATTAACACCACTACTACCTGTATTTACTGGTGATTAACACCCCTACTACCTGTATTTACTGGTGATTAACACCCCTACTACCTGTATTTACTGGTGATTAACACCACTACTACCTGTATTTACTGGTGATTAACACCCCTACTACCTGTATTTACTGGTGATTAACACCCCTACTACCTGTATTTACTGGTGATTAACACCACTACTACCTGTATTTACTGGTGATTAACACCCCTACCTGTATTTACTGGTGATTAACACCCCTACTACCTGTATTTACTGGTGATTAACACCACTACTACCTGTATTTACTGGTGATTAACACCACTACTACCTGTATTTACTGGTGATTAACACCCCTACTACCTGTATTTACTGGTGATTAACACCACTACTACCTGTATTTACTGGTGATTAACACCCCTACTACCTGTATTTACTGGTGATTAACACCCCTACTACCTGTATTTACTGGTGATTAACACCACTACTACCTGTATTTACTGGTGATTAACACCACTACTACCTGTATTTACTGGTGATTAACACCACTACTACCTGTATTTACTGGTGATTAACCCCCTACTACCTGTATTTACTGGTGATTAACACCACTACTACCTGTATTTACTGGTGATTAACACCACTACTACCTGTATTTACTGGTGATTAACACCACTACTACCTGTATTTACTGGTGATTAACACCCCTACTACCTGTATTTACTGGTGATTAACACCACTACTACCTGTATTTACTGGTGATTAACACCACTACTACCTGTATTTACTGGTGATTAACACCACTACTACCTGTATTTACTGGTGATTAACACCACTACTACCTGTATTTACTGGTTATTAACACCACTACTACCTGTATTTACTGGTGATTAACACCACTACCTGTATTTACTGGTGATTAACACCACTACTACCTGTATTTACTGGTGATTAACACCACTACTACCTGTATTTACTGGTGATTAACACCACTACTACCTGTATTTACTGGTGATTAACACCACTACTACCTGTATTTACTGGTGATTAACACCCCTACTACCTGTATTTACTGGTGATTAACACCACTACTACCTGTATTTACTGGTGATTAACACCACTACTACCTGTATTTACTGGTGATTAACACCACTACTACCTGTATTTACTGGTGATTAACACCACTACCTGTATTTACTGGTGATTAACACCACTACTACCTATATTTACTGGTGATTAACACCACTACTACCTGTATTCACTGGTGATTAACACCACTACCTGTATTTAATTGGTGATTAACACCACTACCTGTATTTAATTGGTGATTAACACCACTACTACCTGTATTTACTGGTGATTAACACCCCTACTACCTGTATTTACTGGTGATTAACACCCCTACTACCTGTATTTACTGGTGATTAACACCACTACTACCTGTATTTACTGGTGATTAACACCACTACTACCTGTATTTACTGGTGATTAACACCCCTACTACCTGTATTTACTGGTGATTAACACCACTACTACCTGTATTTACTGGTGATTAACACCACTACTACCTGTATTTACTGGTGATTAACACCCCTACTACCTGTATTTACTGGTGATTAACACCACTACTACCTGTATTTACTGGTGATTAACACCCCTACTACCTGTATTTACTGGTGATTAACACCCCTACTACCTGTATTTACTGGTGATTAACACCACTACTACCTGTATTTACTGGTGATTAACACCCCTACCTGTATTTACTGGTGATTAACACCCCTACTACCTGTATTTACTGGTGATTAACACCACTACTACCTGTATTTACTGGTGATTAACACCACTACTACCTGTATTTACTGGTGATTAACACCCCTACTACCTGTATTTACTGGTGATTAACACCACTACTACCTGTATTTACTGGTGATTAACACCCCTACTACCTGTATTTACTGGTGATTAACACCCCTACTACCTGTATTTACTGGTGATTAACACCACTACTACCTGTATTTACTGGTGATTAACACCACTACTACCTGTATTTACTGGTGATTAACACCCCTACTACCTGTATTTACTGGTGATTAACACCACTACTACCTGTATTTACTGGTGATTAACACCACTACTACCTGTATTTACTGGTGATTAACACCCCTACTACCTGTATTTACTGGTGATTAACACCACTACTACCTGTATTTACTGGTGATTAACACCACTACTACCTGTATTTACTGGTGATTAACCCCCTACTACCTGTATTTACTGGTGATTAACACCACTACTACCTGTATTTACTGATGATTAACACCACTACTACCTGTATTTACTGGTGATTAACACCCCTACTACCTGTATTTACTGGTGATTAACACCACTACTACCTGTATTTACTGGTGATTAACACCACTACTACCTGTATTTACTGGTGATTAACACCACTACTACCTGTATTTACTGGTGATTAACACCACTACCTGTATTTACTGGTGATTAACACCACTACTACCTATATTTACTGGTGATTAACACCACTACTACCTGTATTCACTGGTGATTAACACCACTACCTGTATTTAATTGGTGATTAACACCACTACTACCTGTATTTACTGGTGATTAACACCCCTACTACCTGTATTTACTGGTGATTAACACCCCTACTACCTGTATTTACTGGTGATTAACACCACTACTACCTGTATTTACTGGTGATTAACACCACTACTACCTGTATTTACTGGTGATTAACACCCCTACTACCTGTATTTACTGGTGATTAACACCACTACTACCTGTATTTACTGGTGATTAACACCACTACTACCTGTATTTACTGGTGATTAACACCCCTACTACCTGTATTTACTGGTGATTAACACCCCTACTACCTGTATTTACTGGTGATTAACACCACTACTACCTGTATTTACTGGTGATTAACACCACTACTACCTGTATTTACTGGTGATTAACACCACTACTACCTGTATTTACTGGTGATTAACACCCCTACTACCTGTATTTACTGGTGATTAACACCACTACTACCTGTATTTACTGGTGATTAACACCCCTACTACCTGTATTTACTGGTGATTAACACCCCTACTACCTGTATTTACTGGTGATTAACACCACTACTACCTGTATTTACTGGTGATTAACACCCCTACCTGTATTTACTGGTGATTAACACCCCTACTACCTGTATTTACTGGTGATTAACACCACTACTACCTGTATTTACTGGTGATTAACACCACTACTACCTGTATTTACTGGTGATTAACACCCCTACTACCTGTATTTACTGGTGATTAACACCACTACTACCTGTATTTACTGGTGATTAACACCCCTACTACCTGTATTTACTGGTGATTAACACCCCTACTACCTGTATTTACTGGTGATTAACACCACTACTACCTGTATTTACTGGTGATTAACACCACTACTACCTGTATTTACTGGTGATTAACACCACTACTACCTGTATTTACTGGTGATTAACCCCCTACTACCTGTATTTACTGGTGATTAACACCACTACTACCTGTATTTACTGGTGATTAACACCACTACTACCTGTATTTACTGGTGATTAACACCCCTACTACCTGTATTTACTGGTGATTAACACCACTACTACCTGTATTTACTGGTGATTAACACCACTACTACCTGTATTTACTGGTGATTAACACCCCTACTACCTGTATTTACTGGTGATTAACACCACTACTACCTGTATTTACTGGTGATTAACACCCCTACTACCTGTATTTACTGGTGATTAACACCACTACTACCTGTATTTACTGGTGATTAACACCACTACTACCTGTATTTACTGGTGATTAACACCACTACTACCTGTATTTACTGGTGATTAACACCACTACCTGTATTTACTGGTGATTAACACCACTACTACCTATATTTACTGGTGATTAACACCACTACTACCTGTATTCACTGGTGATTAACACCACTACCTGTATTTAATTGGTGATTAACACCACTACTACCTGTATTTACTGGTGATTAACACCCCTACTACCTGTATTTACTGGTGATTAACACCCCTACTACCTGTATTTACTGGTGATTAACACCACTACTACCTGTATTTACTGGTGATTAACACCCCTACTACCTGTATTTACTGGTGATTAACACCACTACTACCTGTATTTACTGGTGATTAACACCCCTACTACCTGTATTTACTGGTGATTAACACCACTACTACCTGTATTTACTGGTGATTAACACCACTACTACCTGTATTTACTGGTGATTAACACCACTACTACCTGTATTTACTGGTGATTAACACCCCTACTACCTGTATTTACTGGTGATTAACACCACTACTACCTGTATTTACTGGTGATTAACCCCCTACTACCTGTATTTACTGGTGATTAACACCACTACTACCTGTATTTACTGGTGATTAACACCACTACTACCTGTATTTACTGGTGATTAACACCCCTACTACCTGTATTTACTGGTGATTAACACCACTACTACCTGTATTTACTGGTGATTAACACCACTACTACCTGTATTTACTGGTGATTAACACCCCTACTACCTGTATTTACTGGTGATTAACACCACTACTACCTGTATTTACTGGTGATTAACACCACTACTACCTGTATTTACTGGTGATTAACACCACTACTACCTGTATTTACTGGTGATTAACACCACTACTACCTGTATTTACTGGTGATTAACACCACTACTACCTGTATTTACTGGTGATTAACACCACTACTACCTGTATTTACTGGTGATTAACACCACTACTACCTGTATTTACTGGTGATTAACACCACTACTACCTGTATTTACTGGTGATTAACACCCCTACTACCTGTATTTACTGGTGATTAACCCTACTACCTGTATTTACTGGTGATTAACACCACTACTAACTGTATTTACTGGTGATTAACAGCCCTACTACCTGTATTTACTGGTGATTAACACCACTACTACCTGTATTTACTGGTGATTAACACTACTACCTGTATTTACTGGTGATTAACACCACTACTACCTGTATTTACTGGTGATTAACACCCCTACTACCTGTATTTACTGGTGATTAACACCACTACTACCTGTATTTACTGGTGATTAACACCCCTACTACCTGTATTTACTGGTGATTAACACCACTACTACCTGTATTTACTGGTGATTAACACCCCTACTACCTGTATTTACTGGTGATTAACACCACTACTACCTGTATTTACTGGTGATTAACACCACTACTACCTGTATTTACTGGTGATTAACACCACTACTACCTGTATTTACTGGTGATTAACACCCCTACTACCTGTATTTACTGGTGATTAACACCCCTACTACCTGTATTTACTGGTGATTAACACTACTACCTGTATTTACTGGTGATTAACACCCCTACTACCTGTATTTACTGGTGATTAACACCACTACTACCTGTATTTACTGGTGATTAACACTACTACCTGTATTTACTGGTGATTAACACCACTACTACCTGTATTTACTGGTGATTAACACCCCTACTACCTGTATTTACTGGTGATTAACACCACTACTACCTGTATTTACTGGTGATTAACACCACTACTACCTGTATTTACTGGTGATTAACACCCCTACTACCTGTATTTACTGGTGATTAACACCACTACTACCTGTATTTACTGGTGATTAACACCCCTACTACCTGTATTTACTGGTGATTAACACCCCTACTACCTGTATTTACTGGTGATTAACACCCCTACTACCTGTATTTACTGGTGATTAACACCACTACTACCTGTATTTACTGGTGATTAACACCACTACTACCTGTATTTACTGGTGATTAACACCACTACTACCTGTATTTACTGGTGATTAACACCCCTACTACCTGTATTTACTGGTGATTAACACCACTACTACCTGTATTTACTGGTGATTAACACCACTACTACCTGTATTTACTGGTGATTAACACCTCTACTACCTGTATTTACTGGTGATTAACACCTCTACTACCTGTATTTACTGGTGATTAACACCCCTAATACCTGTATTTACTGGTGATTAACACCCCTACTACCTGTATTTACTGGTGATTAACACCCCTACTACCTGTATTTACTGGTGATTAACACCCCTACTACCTGTATTTACTGGTGATTAACACCACTACTACCTGTATTTACTGGTGATTAACACCACTACTACCTGTATTTACTGGTGATTAACACCACTACTACCTGTATTTACTGGTGATTAACACCACTACTACCTGTATTTACTGGTGATTAACACCCCTACTACCTGTATTTACTGGTGATTAACACAACTACTACCTGTATTTACTGGTGATTAACACCCTACTACCTGTATTTACTGGTGATTAACACCCCTACTACCTGTATTTACTGGTGATTAACACCCCTACTACCTGTATTTACTGGTGATTAACACCCCTACTACCTGTATTTACTGGTGATTAACACCACTACTACCTGTATTTACTGGTGATTAACACCCCTACTACCTGTATTTACTGGTGATTAACACCACTACTACCTGTATTTACTGGTGATTAACACCACTACTACCTGTATTTACTGGTGATTAACACCACTACTACCTGTATTTACTGGTGATTAACACCACTACTACCTGTATTTACTGGTGACTAACATCACTACTACCTGTATTTACTGGTGATTAACACCCCTACTACCTGTATTTACTGGTGATTAACACCACTACTACCTGTATGTACTGGTGATTAACACCACTACTACCTGTATTTACTGGTGATTAACACCACTACTACCTGTATTTACTGGTGATTAACACCACTACTACCTGTATTTACTGGTGATTAACACCCCTACTACCTGTATTTACTGGTGATTAACACCACTACTACCTGTATTTACTGGTGATTAACACCACTACTACCTGTATTTACTGGTGATTAACACCACTACTACCTGTATTTACTGGTGATTAACACCACTACTACCTGTATTTACTGGTGATTAACACCCCTTCTACCTGTATTTACTGGTGATTAACACCACTACTACCTGTATTTACTGGTGATTAACACCACTTCTACCTGTATTTACTGGTGATTAACACCCCTACTACCTGTATTTACTGGTGATTAACACCACTTCTACCTGTATTTACTGGTGATTAACACCACCACTACCTGTATTTACTGGTGATTAACACCCCTACTACCTGTATTTACTGGTGATTAACACCCCTACCTGTATTTACTGGTGATTAACACCCCTACTACCTGTATTTACTGGTGATTAACACCCCTACTACCTGTATTTACTGGTGATTAACACCCCTACTACCTGTATTTACTGGTGATTAACACCCCTACTACCTGTATTTACTGGTGATTAACACCCCCACTACCTGTATTTACTGGTGATTAACACCACTACTACCTGTATTTACTGGTGATTAACACCACTACTACCTGTATTTACTGGTGATTAACACCCCTACTACCTGTATTTACTGGTGATTAACACCACTACTACCTGTATTTACTGGTGATTAACACCCCTACTACCTGTATTTACTGGTGATTAATACCCCTACTACCTGTATTTACTGGTGATTAACACCACTACTACCTGTATTTACTGGTGATTAACACCACTACTACCTGTATTTACTGGTGATTAACACCACTACCTGTATTTACTGGTGATTAACAATACTACTACCTGTATTTACTGGTGATTAACACCCCTACTACCTGTATTTACTGGTGATTAACACCACTACTACCTGTATTTACTGGTGATTAACACCACTACTACCTGTATTTACTGGTGATTAACACCACTACTACCTGTATTTACTGGTGATTAACACCCCTACTACCTGCATTTACTGGTGATTAACACCCCTACTACCTGTATTTACTGGTGATTAACACCACTACTACCTGTATTTACTGGTGATTAACACCACTACTACCTGTATTTACTGGTGATTAACACCACTACTACCTGTATTTACTGGTGATTAACACCCCTACTACCTGTATTTACTGGTGATTAACACCCCTACTACCTGTATTTACTGGTGATTAACACCACTACTACCTGTATTTACTGGTGATTAACACCACTACTACCTGTATTTACTGGTGATTAACACCACTACTACCTGTATTTACTGGTGATTAACACCACTACTACTTGTATTTACTGGTGATTAACACCACTACTACCTGTATTTACTGGTGATTAACACCCTACTACCTGTATTTACTGGTGATTAACACCACTACTACCTGTATTTACTGGTGATTAACACCCTACTACCTGTATTTACTGGTGATTAACACCACTACTACCTGTATTTACTGGTGATTAACACCCCTACTACCTGTATTTACTGGTGATTAACACCACTACTACCTGTATTTACTGGTGATTAACACCTCTACTACCTGTATTTACTGGTGATTAACACCACTACTACCTGTATTTACTGGTGATTAACACCACTACTACCTGTATTTACTGGTGATTAACACCCTACTACCTGTATTTACTGGTGATTAACACCACTACTACCTGTATTTACTGGTGATTAACACCCTACTACCTGTATTTACTGGTGATTAACACCCCTACTACCTGTATTTACTGGTGATTAACACCCCTACTACCTGTATTTACTGGTGATTAACACCCTACTACCTGTATTTACTGGTGATTAACACCCCTACTACCTGTATTTACTGGTGATTAACACCACTACTATCTGTATTTACTGGTGGCACAGACGCTGTTTCATCCTTTCCTACACTTAAATTGCTCTTGCCTAACGATTGTGTATGAAGCTGGTCTTGCATCTCTGCCATCCTCACAATAACACGATAGTTATTAAATATACGTATATATTATATAGTTAAATATAGTTATTGTACATACTATGAGTACTTTACGTCTAGAGCCCCTGTACTCCAACCCTCCAGAGGCTTCTTACACTGCTCTCTCCCTCTCTCTTACACCTTGCCCAAACCGGCTGCGCACATGCGCCATCGTGCGCTATCGTGCATACATTTATTTTGCCCCCCCACACCAAACGCGATCACGACACGCAGGTTAAAATATCAAAACAAACTCTGAACCAATGACATTAATTTGGGGACAGGTCGAAAAGCATTAAACATGTATGGTAATTTAGCTAGTTAGCTTGCACTTGCTAGCTAACGTTAATTTGTCCTATTTAGCTAGCTTGCTGTTGCTAGCTAATTTGTCCTGGGATATAAACATTGAGTTGTTATTTTACCTGAAATGCACAAGCTCCTCTACTCGGACAATTAATCCACACATAAAACAGCCAACCGAATCGTTTCTAGTCATCTCTCCTCCTTCCAGGCTTTTTCATCGTTTAAATGATATGGTGATCGCATCTAAACTTTCATTGTATTACCACAACTACCGGCAAAACAGTTCGTCTTTCTATCACCCAGGTGGGTACCTGCTTCTATAAACCAATGAGATGGCACGTGGGTACCTCCTTCTATAAACCAATGAGGAGATGGGAGAGGCAGGACTTGCAGCGCGATCTGCGTCAGAAATAGGAACGACATCTATTTTAGCCCTTGGTGTCGCAGACGCTAGTTGACGCGCGCAAGCAGTGTTTATTTTTTTTTTTTTATTTCACCTTTATTTAACCAGGTAGGCTAGTTGAGAACAAGTTCTCATTTGCAACTGCGACCTGGCCAAGATAAAGCATAGCAGTGTGAACAGACAACACAGAGTTACACATGGAGTAAACAATAAACAAGTCAATAACATGGTAGAAAAAAAGAGAATCTATATACAATGTGTGCAAAAGGCATGAGGTAGGCAATAAATCGAATAATTACAATTTAGCAGATTAACACTGGAGTGATAAATCATCAGATGAACATGTGCAAGAAGAGATACTGGTGTGCAAAAGAGCAGAAAAGTAAATAAATAAAAGCAGTATGGGGGGTGAGGTAGGTAAATTGGGTGGGTAGTTTACAGATGGACTATGTACAGCTGCAGCGATCGGTTAGCTGCTCGGATAGCAGATTTTTAAAGTTGTTGAGGGAGATAAAAGTCTCCAACTTCAGAGATTTTTGCAATTCGTTCCAGTCGCAGGCAGCAGAGAACTGGAAGGAAAGGCGTCCAAATGAGGTTTTAGCTTTAGGGATGATCAGTGAGATACACCTGCTGGAGCGCGTGCTGCGGGTGGGTGTAGCCATCGTGACCAGTGAACTGAGATAAGGCGGCACTTTACCTAGCATAGCCTTGTAGATGACCTGGAGCCAGTGGGTCTGACGACGAACATGTAGCGAGGGCCAGCCGACTAGGGCATACAGGTCGCAGTGGTGGGTCGTATAAGGTGCTTTAGTAACAAAACGAATGGCACTGTGATAAACTGCATCCAGTTTGCTGAGTAGAGTGTTGGAAGCTATTTTGTAGATGACATCGCCGAAGTCGAGGATCGGTAGGATAGTCAGTTTTACTAGGGTAAGTTTGGCGGCGTGAGTGAAGGAGGCTTTGTTGCGGAATAGAAAGCCGATTCTTGATTTGATTTTGGATTGGAGATGTTTGATATGAGTCTGGAAGGAGAGTTTGCAGTCTAGCCAGACACCTAGGTACTTATAGATGTCCACATATTCTAGGTCGGAACCGTCCAGGGTGGTGATGCTAGTCGGGCGTGCGGGTGCAGGCAGCGAACGGTTGAAAAGCATGCATTTGGTTTTACTAGCGTTTAAGAGCAGTTGGAGGCCACGGAAGGAGTGTTGTATGGCATTGAAGCTCGTTTGGAGGTTAGATAGCACAGTGTCCAAGGAAGGGCCGGAAGTATATAGAATGGTGTCGTCTGCGTAGAGGTGGATCAGGGAATCGCCCGCAGCAAGAGCAACATCATTGATGTATACAGAGAAAAGAGTCGGCCCGAGAATTGAACCCTGTGGTACCCCCATAGAGACTGCCAGAGGACCGGACAACAGGCCCTCCGATTTGACACACTGAACTCTGTCTGCAAAGTAGTTGGTGAACCAGGCAAGGCAGTCATTAGAAAAACCGAGGCTACTGAGTCTGCCGATAAGAATATGGTGATTGACAGAGTCGAAAGCCTTGGCCAGGTCGATGAAGACGGCTGCACAGTAATGTCTTTTATCGATGGCGGTTATGATGTCGTTTAGTACCTTGAGCGTGGCTGAGGTGCACCCGTGACCGGCTCGGAAACCGGATTGCACAGCGGAGAAGGTACGGTGGGATTCGAGATGGTCAGTGATCTGTTTGTTGACTTGGCTTTCGAAGACCTTAGATAGGCAGGGCAGGATGGATATAGGTCTGTAACAGTTTGGGTCCAGGGTGTCTCCCCCTTTGAAGAGGGGGATGACCGCGGCAGCTTTCCAATCCTTGGGGATCTCAGATGATACGAAGGAGAGGTTGAACAGGCTGGTAATAGGGGGTGCGACAATGGCGGCGGACAGTTTCAGAAATAGGGGGTCCAGATTGTCAAGCCCAGCTGATTTGTATGGGTCCAGGTTTTCCAGCTCTTTCAGAACATCTGCTATCTGGATTTGGGTAAAGGAGAAGCTGGGGAGGCTTGGGCGAGTAGCAGCGGGGGGGGCGGGGCTGTTGGCCAAGGTTGGAGTCGCCAGGAGGAAGGCATGGCCAGCCATTGAGAAATGCTTGTTGAAGTCTTCGATTATCACGGATTTATCGGTGGTGACCGTGTTACCTAGCCTCAGTGCAGTGGGCAGCTGGGAGGAGGTGCTCTTGTTCTCCATGGACTTTACAGTATCCCAGAACTTTTTGGAGTTAGAGCTACAGGATGCGAATTTCTGCTTGAAAAAGCTGGCCTTTGCTTTCCTGACTGACTGCGTGTATTGGTTCCTGACTTCCCTGAACAGTTGCATATCGCGGGGGCTCTTCGATGCTATTGCAGTTCGCCACAGGATGTTTTTGTGCTGGTCGAGGGCAGTCAGGTCTGGAGTGAACCAAGGGCTATATCTGTTCTTGGTTCTGCATTTTTTGAACGGAGCATGCTTGTCTAATATGGTGAGGAAGTAACATTTAAAGAATGACCAGGCATCCTCAACTGACGGGATGAGGTCAATATCCTTCCAGGGTACCCGGGCCAGGTCGATTAGAAAGGCCTGCTCGCAGAAGTGTTTTAGGGAGCGTTTGACAGTGATGAGGGGTGGTCGTTTGACCGCGGACCCGTGGCGGATACAGGCAATGAGGCAGTGATCGCTGAGATCTTGATTGAAGACAGCAGAGGTGTATTTGGAGGGCAGGTTGGTCAGGATAATGTCTATTAGGGTGCCCATGTTTACGGATTTAGGGTTGTACCTGGTGGGTTCCTTGATGATTTGTGTGAGATTGAGGGCATCAAGCTTGGATTGTAGGACTGCCGGGGTGTTAAGCATATCTCAGTTTAGGTCACCTAACAGAACAAACTCTGAAGCTAGATGGGGAGCGATCAATTCACAGATGGTGTCCAGGGCACAGCTGGGAGCTGAGGGGGGTCGGTAGCAGGCGGCAACAGTGAGAGACTTATTTCTGGAGAGATTAATTTTTAAAATTAGAAGTTCGAACTGTTTGGGCATAGACCTGGAAAGTATGACAGAACTTTGCAGGCTATCTCTGCAGTAGATTGCAACTCCTCCCCCTTTGGCAGTTCTATCTTGACGGAAAGTGTTATAGTTGGGTATGGAAATCTCAGAATTTTTGGTGGCCTTCCTAAGCCAGGATTCGGACACGGCAAGGACATCAGGATTGGCAGAGTGTGCTAAAGCGGTGAGTAAGGCAAACTTAGGGAGGAGGCTTCTGATGTTGACATGCATGAGGCCAAGGCTTTTTCGATCGCAGAAGTCAACAAATGAGGGTGACTGGGGACATGCAGGGCCTGGGTTTACCTCCACATCACCCGAGGAACAGAGGAGTAGTAGGATGAGGGTGCGGCTAAAGGCTATCAAAACTGGTCGCCTAGAGCGTTGGGGACAAAGAATAAAAGGAGCAGATTTATGGGCGTGGTAGAATAGATTCTGGGCATAATGTGCAGACAGGGGTATGGAGGGGCGCGGGTACAGCGGAGGCAAGCCCAGGCACTGGGTGATGATAAGAGAGGTTGTATCTCTGGACATGCTGGTCTCAATGGGTGAGGTCACCGCATGTGTGGGGGGTGGGACAAAGGGGGTATCAGAGGTACGGAGAGTGGAACTACAGGGTCCATTGCAAACCAAAACAATGATAATGAAAACTAGCCTGAACAACAGTATGCAAGGCATATTGATATTTGAGAGAGACATACAATAAGGCATAAAGTGATTGCAGGTCTTGATTGGGAGAGCTAGCTAAAACAACAGGTAAGATAACAGCAGCAATAACAGGGTGTTAGTCTAACACAGCAACAACAGGTAAAAATGGCGACGACTAGGCAGAGAGGGTCGGATTAACTACACACAGATCCTGAGTTAAAGCACAGAGCCGACAGGTAAAACACAAATAAACAGAATGGAGTACCGTGAATTAATGGACAGTCAAGCATGCATCAGCTATGTAGCCAAGTGATCATAGTGTCCAGGGGGCAGCCGTAGATGGAGCAGAGGAGGCCTCCACTAAGCTAGCACGCGGCGTATAAAGTTAGTAGCCCGGGGGGTGGTCTGCTCAGACGGAGGGGGTCTGCTCAGACGTGGTTGTGTCGACAGAGAATCCAAGCCAGATGGCGATGGCGAAAGAGAGGTTGTGAATTGTAGAATTGTGTTTGCTAACTGGTGCTAGCTTCGTGGCAGTGGCAGTGGCGCTAGCTCTTCAGCTAGCCGGCAGATGGGCCTAGCTCGAGGCTAGCTCAAGGCTAACTGGTGCTTGCTTCGGGACAGAGGTGTTAGCCAGTAGTAGCCACTCGGTTGCAGCTAGCTAGCTGTGATGATACGGTGTAATTGTCCAGAGCTTGCGTCAGGAATCCGGTGATGTGGTAGAGAAAAAGCAGTCCTATATGCTCTGGGTTGATATCGCGCTTGCAGCTAGCCGGCAGATGGGCCTAGCTCGAGGCTAGCTCAAGGCTAACTGGTGCTTGCTTCGGGACAGTGGTGTTAGCCAGTAGTAGCCACTCGGTTGCAGCTAGCTAGCTGTGATGATACGGTGTAATTGTCCAGAGCTTGCGTCAGGAATCCGGTGATGTGGTAGAGAGAAAGCAGTCCTATATGCTCTGGGTTGATATCGCGCTTGCAGCTAGCCGGCAGATGGGCCTAGCTCGAGGCTAGCTCAAGGCTAACTGGTGCTTGCTTCGGGACAGAGGTGTTAGCCAGTAGTAGCCACTCGGTTGCAGCTAGCTAGCTGTGATGATACGGTGTAATTGTCCAGAGCTTGCGTCAGGAATCCGGTGATGTGGTAGAGAAAAAGCAGTCCTATATGCTCTGGGTTGATATCGCGCTTGCAGACTGGCAGGTATTGGCCCGGTATTGAAGCTGGCTGTGTCCGAGTTGAGGGTGAAGACCGCAGCAGTGGCTAACTGACTACTAGCTAGTAGCTAGTTATCTGGCTAGCTTCTGCTTGGGGTTACGGTTCTAAAGTATAAAAAAATAGCAGGTCCGTACCACATTGGGTGAGGGGGAATGTAGGAATGTATATTCAGTTCCTAGATGGAAAGTGAAATTAAAATATATACGAAATGTATACGAAAAATACGAAGACTATTTACTATTTACTATTTACACGCTACAGGACAATACAAACACACGTCCGACTGCTACGCCATCTTGGATTCAAAGTGTGGGTGCAATAATTGAATAACATGGATTTCTAAATTTATTTTGCGACGCTCGTGCACGCGATGTGTCCAGTCTGTTCAGCATGTTAGCCTAGCTAGAGAAACCACACCATCAAACCCACAAATCAGTCATGTAAAACACAGAGAAACTTATTCCCTGGGAGGATATCCAGTCATAACATATTTTTTCTTTGCAGCTATTTTACGTTCCCCAGTTTCAGTGTTTGTTGTGGGTTTGTATGTGTGTATTTCAGGAAATGAAATCCTGGATTCTAAGCAGCTGATTGGTCGGCCCCATCGATGATTGGAGCTCTGAACTGGGCTGAGGATACAGGCAGAGAAATCTCAGATATAAGCCAATGGTGCTGAGGATACAGGCAGAGAAACCTCAGATATAAGCCAATGGTGCTGAGGACACAGGCAGAGAAACCGCAGATATAAGCCAATGGTGCTGAGGACACAGACAGAGAAACCTCAGATATAAGCCAATGGTGCTGAGGACACAGACAGAGAAACCTCAGATATAAGCCAATGGTGCTGAGGACACAGGCAGAGAAACCGCAGATATAAAAGCTGACCGATAATTACAGTGAGTCAGACACTGTAAATACACACCGAGTACGTTCATTTCTAAAAGCCCAGTGACACATGTTTAATCTGTGAACATCCAGTCTGGAAAACAAAATTTCTGATGTGACTGAAAACTAGTTTCATTCATCCTCAACTGTATTACCTTTCATAAGATACCTATAAATACAGGTAGTTAATCACCTTTTATAAACCTGAAACATTCAATTTAAAGTTTAAATCAATATTAGTGTGTATCTAAATATATTTTTTTATTTAACTAGGCAGGTCAGTTATGAACAAATTCTTATTTTACAATGACAGCAAAAGGCCTCCTGCAGGAACGGGATTAAAAAAAATAAAAAAATATAGGACAAAACACACATCACGACAAGAGAGACACCACAACACTACATAAAGAGAGACCTAAGACGACAACATAGCAAGGCAGCAACACATGACAACACAGCATGACAGCAACACAACATGAAAACAGCATGGTAGCAACACAACATAGCAGCAGCACAACATGGTAGCAACACAACATGAAAACAGCATGGTAGCAACACAACATAGCAGCAGCACAACATGGTAGCAACACAACATGAAAACAGCATGGTAGCAGCACAACATAGCAGCAGCACAACATGGTAGCAACACAACATGAAAACAGCATGGTAGCAGCACAACATAGCAGCAGCACAACATAGAACAAACATTTTTGGGCACAGACAACAGCACACAGGGCAAGAAGCTGGAGACAACACATCACGCGAAGCAGCCACAACTGTCAGTTAGAGTGTCCATGATTGTCCATATAAAGATGGCGCCGAAGAACATGGCTGACATTTTACATTCTCCCAACCAATTGTGAAATGTTGTTGTTTTTGTTTTGTGTTACTTATTTTTTAACTTATTTTGTACATAATGTTGCTGCTACCGTCTCTTATGACCGAAAATAACTTCTGGACATCAGAACAGAGATTACTCACCACGGACTGGGAGAAACTTTTTCCTTTAACGAGTCCGACAAGAAGGATATCCTGCTTTCACTGGAACAGGCCCAGATCCACACCTTTTGCGTGAAGAAAAGACACCGGAAAAGGGGACGCAGATCGGGGATCCTTCTGAGAATTCGGAGGAGAGCGAGTAAACTCCCAATGCCTTCCATTCTCCTTGCTAACGTGCAACGTCATTGGACAGTAACATTGATGACCTACTATTAAGATGATCCTGCAAACGGGACATTAAAAACTGTTACATCTTATGTTTCACTGAGATGTGGCTTAACGAAGAAACGGGATTTACGAAGCTGCCGTGATTTTCCATGCTCCGACAGAACAGAGATGCTGCCTCTGGTAAGACGAGGGGTGGGGGGGGGAGTCTATTTGTCAATAACAGCTGGTGCGCGATATCTAATACTAAAGAAGTCTAGAGGTATTACCAAATTTCCTAATTTTTACCAGCATGTCACATGTGCAACCAGGGGAGAAAAACAATCCTAGAGGACCTTTACTCCACACACAGAGACGCGTACAAAGCTCTCCCTCGCCCTCCATTTGGCAAATCTGACCACAATTCTATCCTCCTGATTCCTGCTTACAAGACAAAATTAAAGCAGGAAGTACCAGTGACTTGCTCAATACGGAAGGGGTCAGATGACTCGGATGCTACACTACAGGACTGTTTTGCTAGCACAGACTGGAATATGTTCCGGGATTCAACCAATGGCATTGAGGAATACACCACCTCAATCATCAGCTTCATCAATAAGTGCATTGATGATGTCGTCCCCACAGTGACTGTACGTAAATATCCCAAACAGAAGCCATGGATTACAGGCAACATCCGCATCGAGCTAAAGGCCAGATCTGCCGCTTTCAAGGAGCAGGAGACTAATCCGGATGCTTATAAGAAATCCCGCAATGCCCTCAGATGAACCATCAAACAAGCAAAGCGTCAATACAGGATTAAGATTGAATCCTACTACACCGGCTCTGGCGCTTGTCGAATGTGGCAGGGCTTGAAAACTATTACGGACTACAAAGGGAAACCCAGACGCGAGCTGCCCAGTGACACGAGCCTACCAGACGAGCTAAATGCCTTTTATGCTCGCTTCGAGGCAAGCAACACTGAGGCATGCACGAGAGCACCAGCTGTTCTGGATGACTGTGTGATAACGCTCTCGGTAGCAGATGTGAACAAAACCATAAAACAGGTCTACATTCACAAAGCCGCTGGGCCAGACAGATTACAAGGACATGTACTCAAAGCATGCGCGGACCAACTGTCAAGAATCTTCAATGACATTTTGAACTTCTCCCGGACCGAGTCTGTAATACCTACATGTTTCAAGCAGACCACCATAGTCCCTCTGCCCAAGGAAGTGAAGGTAATCTGCCTAAATGATTACCGCCCATGGCACTCACGTCGGTAGCCATGAAGTGCTTTGAAAGGCTGGTAATGGCTGACATCAACAGGATCCTCCCGGACAACCTAGACCCACTCCAATTCGCATACCGCCCCAACTGATCCACAGATGTCTCAATCGCACTCCACACTGCCCTTTCTCACCTGGACAAAAGGAACACCTATGTGAGAATGCTGTTCATTGACTACAGCTCAGCGTCCAACACCATAGTGCCCACGAAGCTCATCACTAAGCTAAGTACTCTGGGACTAAACACCTCCCTCTGCAACTGGATCCTGGACTTCCTGACGAGCCACTCCCAGGTGGTAAGGGTAGGCAACAACACGTTTGCCTCGCTGATCCTTAACTTCTTGCAACTATAGGGGGTGCTGTTCCGCATTAGCATATTTGGGTCTCCAAATTAAACTGCCTCGTGCTAAATTCTTGATCGTACAATATGCATATTATTGTTATTATTGGATAGAAAACACCTTCTAGTTTCTATAGAAGTTGGAATTTTGTCTCTGAGTGGTACAGAACAATTTCTACAGCACTTTTCATGACAGGGTTCAGATTTCAGAAATTTTTACCTCTGATCTGGAGTCTGTTTTTAAGGCGACAGTGAATGCTATGAAGAAACCGACACTGCCTACGTCTTCCTCTGGGTGTCTGTACGTCATCACGTTTTGAATGAAATCGATGGGACATTCACAGCCATTATAAAAGACCAAAATGTATAGGGACCGCCCTTTCTCGTCGTGCGCCTGAAGCGTGAAGGCCATCGGACTTGCCTCGTTCCAAATCGTTGTCTAACCAGCAATATTTCTCCGGTCATGTTTTCAGTCGTTATAGTTGTTAAAAACATCATAATGTAGTTAATTTGAACCGTTTTATAGCAATTTATATCCGTTTAGTGCGATTTTGAGGAATTTCTTTGTCGTGCCCTTTTTAGCTTTGGAAACGTTTCGGGGTGTCGGTCGTTGGTGGTGGACATTTCGAAGGACAGAGGACATCTATCGACCAAAAGACGTTTATAACATAGAAAGGATACATTGCCCAAGAATATGATGGAAGAACAGCTCAAAGTAAGCAATATTTAATATGATAAATTGTTGTTCTGTCGAAATATTTTAAACGCATATTTCGCCATTTTGTTTGTTATCGCGTCACTTGGCGAACGCTGTATTGAAAAGTAAGGATAATTTTAAAAATGTAAGTCAGCGGTTGCATTAAGAACTAATTTGTCTTTCGATTCCTGTCAACCCTGTATTTTTTAGTCAAGTATATGATTAGCTTTCAATTAAACTAGATCACTCTGATAGATGACGTCAGACATATTGAGGCTTGATTTCCTAGTATTTTTATTGTGTAACCACGGTTTTGTATGGCTAAATATGCACCTTTTCGAACAAACTGTATATGTATGTTGTAAAATGATGTTACAGGAGTGTCATCTGAAGAATTCTGAGAAGGTTAGTGAAAAAATTAATATATTTTGGCGGTGATTACGTTATAGCGCTCTTTGGCTGGAATCGATGCTCTGGTAACGTTTGCACATGTGGTATGCTAACTTATCGATTTATTGTGTTTTCGCTGAAAAACGCTTAGAAAATCTGAAATATGGTCTGAAATCACAAGAACTGGGTCTTTCCATTGCTATGCTTTGTCTATTTTTATGAAATGTTTTATGATGAGTAAATTGGTCATACACGTTGCTCTATCTAGTAATTCTAGTCGATTTGTGATGGTCGGTGCAATTGTAAACTGTGATTTCTACCTGAAATATGCACTTTTTTCTAACAACACCTATCCAATACCATAAATATGTTATCAGACTGTCATCTGAAGAGGTTTTTTATAGGTTATTGGCTATCAATATCTTAGTTTAGCCGAATTGGTGATAGCACCTGAAGGAGTAAGAAACTGATGGAGTTAGAAAAGTGGTGTATTTTGCTAACGTGTTTAGCTAATAGATTTACATACTGTGTCTTCTGTAAAACATTTTAAAAATCTGAAATGGTGGCTTTATTCACAAGATCTGTATCTTTCATCTGGTGTCTTGGACTTGTGATTTAATGATATTTAGATGCTACTATCTACTTGTGAAGCTATGCTAGCTATGCTAATCAGTGTGTGGGGGGGGTGGGGGGTGATCCCGGACCCGGGGTAGAGGCTCGTGAAAGGTTAACACTGGGGCCCCTCAGGGGTGTGTACTTAGTTCCCTCCTGTATTCCCTGTTCACACACGACTGCATGGCCAAACACGACTCCAACACCATCATTAAGTTTGCTGGCGACCCAACAGTAGGCCTGATCACCGACAACGATGAGACGGCCTATAGGGAGTAGGTCAGAGACCTGGCAGTGTGGTGCCAGGACAACAACCTCTCCCTAAATGTGAGCAAGACAAAGGAGCTGATCGTGGACTACAGGAAAAGGTGGGCCGAACAGGCCCCCATTAAAATCGACGGGCCTGTAGTGGAGCGGGTCAAGAGTTTCAAGTTCCTTGTTGTCCACATCACAAACGAAATATCATGATCCAAACATTCCAAGACAGTCATGAAGAGGGAACTACAAAACATTTTCCCCGTCAGGAGACTGAAAAGATTTGGAATGGGCCCCCAGATCCTCAAAAGGTTTTACAGCTGCACCTTCGAGAGCATCCTGACCAGTTGCATCACCGCCTTGTATGGCAAAAGCTCGGCATCTGACCGTAAGGCGCTACAGAGGGTAGTGCATACGGCCCAGTACATCACTGGTGCCAAGCTTCCCGCCATCCATGACCTATATAATAGGCGATTTATTTTTTATTTTATTTAACCTTTATTTAACCAGGTAGGCAAATTGAGAACACGTTCTCATTTACAATTGCGACCTGGCCAAGATAAAGCAAAGCAGTTCGACACATACAACAACACATAGTTACACATGGAGTAAAACAAACATATAGTCAATGATACAGTGAAAAAAAATAAGTCTATATACAATGTGAGCAAGTGAGGTGAGATAAGGGAGGTGAAGGCAAACAAATATATGTATAAATAAATAAAAATATAAAAAGGCCATGGTGGCGAAGTAAATACAACACAGCAAGTAAAATAAAAAATAAAAACACTGGAATGGTTGGTTTGCAGTGGAAGAAAGCGCAAAGTAGAGACAGAAATAATGGGGTGCAAAGGAGCAAAATAAATAAATAAATACAGTAGGTAAAGAGGTAGTTGTTTGGGCTAAATTATAGATGGGCTATGTACAGGTGCAGTAATCTATGAGCTGCTCTGACAGCTGGTGCTTAGAGCTAGTGAGGGAGATAAGTGTTTCCAGTTTCAGAGATTTTTGTAGTTCGTTCCAGTCATTGGCAGCAGAGAACTGGAAGGAGAGGCGGCCAAAGGAAGAATTGGTTTTGGGGGTGACCAGAGAGATAAACCTGCTGGAGCGCGTGCTACAGGTAGGTGTTGCTATGGTGACCAGCGAGCTGAGATAAGGGGGGACTTTACCTAGCAGGGTCTTGTAGATGACCTGGAACCAGTGGGTTTGGCGACGAGTATGAAGCGAGGGCCAGCCAACGAGAGTGTACAGGTCGCAGTGGTGGGTAGTATATGGGGCTTTGGTGACAAAACGGATGGCACTGTGATAGACTGCATCCAATTTATTGAGTAGGGTTTTGGAGGCTATTTTGTAAATGACATCACCGAAGTCGAGGATTGGTAGGATGGTCAGTTTTACAAGGGTATGTTTGGCAGCATGAGTGAAGGATGCTTTGTTGCGGAATAGGAAGCCAATTCTAGATTTAACTTTGGATTGGAGATGTTTGATGTGAGTCTGGAAGGAGAGTTTACAGTCTAACCAGACACCTAGGTATTTGTAGTTGTCCGCATATTCTAAGTCAGAGCCGTCCAGAGTAGTGATGTTGGACAGGCGGGCAGGTGCAGGCAGCGATCGGTTGAAGAGCATGCATTTAGTTTTACTTGTATTTAAGAGCAATTGGAGGCCACGGAAGGAGAGTTGTATGGCATTGAAGCTCGCCTGGAGGGTTGTTAACACGGTGTCAAAAGAAGGGCCAGAAGTATACAGAATAGTGTCGTCTGCGTAGAGGTGGATCAGAGAATCACCAGCAGCAAGAGCGACATCATTGATGTATACAGAGAAGAGAGTCGGTCCAAGAATTGAACCCTATGGCACCCCCATGGAGACTGCCAGAGGCCCGGACAACAGACCCTCCGATTTGACACACTGAACTCGATCAGAGAAGTAGTTGGTGAACCAGGCGAGGCAATCATTAGAGAAACCAAGGCTGTCGAGTCTGCCGATGAGGATGTGGTGATTGACAGAGTCAAAAGCCTTGGCCAGGTCAATGAATACGGCTGCACAGTATTGTTTCCTATCGATGGCGGTTAAGATATCGTTTATGACCTTGAGCGTGGCTGAGGTGCACCCATGACCAGCTCTGAAACCAGATTGCATAGCGGAGAAGGTATGGTGGGATTCGAAATGGTCGGTAATCTGTTTGTTGACTTGGCTTTCGAAGACCTTAGAAAGGCAGGGTAGGATAGATATAGGTCTGTAGCTGTTAGGGTCAAGAGTGTCCCCCCCTTTGAAGAGGGGGATAACCGCAGCTGCTTTCCAATCTTTGGGAATCTCAGACGACACGAAAGAGAGGTTGAAAAGGCTAGTAATAGGGGTGGCAACAATTTCAGCAGATAGTTTTAGAAAGAAAGGGTCCAGATTATCTAGCCCGGCTGATTTGTAAGGGTCCAGATTTTGCAGCTCTTTTAGAACATCAGCTGACTGTATTTGGGAGAAAGAGAAATGGGGAAGGCTTGGGCGAGTAGCAGAGGGGAGGGCAGTGCTGTTGTCCGGGGTAGGGGTAGCCAGGTGGAAAGCATGGCCAGCCGTAGAAAAATGCTTATTGAAATTCTCAATTATAGTGGATTTGTCGGTGGTGACAGTGTTTCCTATCTTCAGAGCAGTTGGAAGCTGGGAGGAGGTGTTCTTATTCTCCATGGACTTTACAGTGTCCCAGAACTTTTTTGAATTTGTGTTGCAGGAAGCAAATTTCTGCTTGAAAAAGCTAGCCTTGGCTTTTCTAACTGCCTGTGTATACTGGTTTCCTCGATGTCAGAGGAAAGTCCAGAAAATTGTCAGAGACTCCAGTTACCCAAGTTATAGACTGTTTTCTCTGCTACCGCAAGGCAAGCGATACCTGGAGCGCCAAGTCTAGGACCAAAAGGCTCCTCAACAGCTTCTACACCCAAGCCATAAGACTGCTGAACGATTCAAATTAGCCTGTACCCATTGACTCGGTACCGGTACCCCCTGTATATAGCCTCCACATTGACTCTGTACCGGTACCCCCTGTATATAGCCTCCACATTGACTCTGTACCGTAACACCCTGTATATAGCCTCCACATTGACTCTGTACCAGTACCCCCTGTATATAGCCTCCACATTGACTCTGTACCGTAACACCCTGTATATAGACTCCACATTGACTCTGTACCAGTACCCCCTGTATATAGCCTCCACATTGACTCTGTACCGTAACACCCTGTATATAGCCTCCACATTGACTCTGTACCAGTACCCCCTGTATATAGCCTCCACATTGACTCTGTACCGTAACACCCTGTATATAGCCTCCACATTGACTCTGTACCGTAACACCCTGTATATAGCCTCCACATTGACTCTGTACCGGTACCCCCTGTATATAGCCTCCACATTGACTCTGTACTCTCCTTGCTGTCCCCAGTCCACCTGGCCTTGCTGCTATTCCAGTTTCAACTGTTCTGCCTGCAGTTATGGAACCCCTACCTGTCCCAGACCTGCTGTTTTCAACCCTTAATGATCGGCTATGAAAAGCCAACTGACATTTATTCCTGATTATTATTTGACCATGCTTGTCACTTATGAACATTTTGAACATCTTGGCCATGTTCTGTTATAATCTCCACCCGGCACAGCCAGAAGAGGACTGGCCACCCCTCATAGCCTGGTTCCTCTCTAGGTTTCTTCCTAGGTTTTGGCCTTTCTAGGGAGTTTTTCCTAGCCACCGTGCTTCTACACCTGCATTGCTTGCTGTTTGGGGTTTTAGGCTGGGTATCTGTACAGCACTTCGAGATATTAGCTGATGTACGAAGGGCTATATAAAATAAACTTGATTTGATTTGTACCGGTACCCCCTGTATATAGCCTCCACATTGACTCTGTACCGGTACCCCCTGTATATAGCCTCCACATTGACTCGGTACCGGTACCCCCTGTATACAGCCTCCACATTGACTCTGTACCGGTACCCCCTGTATATAGCCTCCACATTGACTCTGTACCAGTGCCCCCTGTATATAGCCTCCACATTGACTCTGTACCGGTTCCCCCTGTATTTAGCCTCCACATTGACTCTGTACCGGTACCCCCTGTATATAGCATCCACATTGACTCGGTACCGGTACCTCCTGTATATAGCCCCCACATTGACTCTGTACCGGTACCCCCTGTATATAGCCTCCACATTGACTCTGTATCGGTACCCCCTGTATATAGCCTCCACATTGACTCTGTACCGGTACCCCCTGTATATAGCCTCCACATTGACTCTGTACCGGTACCCCCTGTATACAGCCTCCACATTGACTCTGTACCGTAACACCCTGTATATAGCCTCCACATTGACTCTGTACCAGTACCCCCTGTATATAGCCTCCACATTGACTCTGTACCGTAACACCCTGTATATAGACTCCACATTGACTCTGTACCAGTACCCCCTGTATATAGCCTCCACATTGACTCTGTACCGTAACACCCTGTATATAGCCTCCACATTGACTCTGTACCAGTACCCCCTGTATATAGCCTCCACATTGACTCTGTACCGTAACACCCTGTATATAGCCTCCACATTGACTCTGTACCGTAACACCCTGTATATAGCCTCCACATTGACTCTGTACCGGTACCCCCTGTATATAGCCTCCACATTGACTCTGTACTCTCCTTGCTGTCCCCAGTCCACCTGGCCTTGCTGCTATTCCAGTTTCAACTGTTCTGCCTGCAGTTATGGAACCCCTACCTGTCCCAGACCTGCTGTTTTCAACCCTTAATGATCGGCTATGAAAAGCCAACTGACATTTATTCCTGATTATTATTTGACCATGCTTGTCACTTATGAACATTTTGAACATCTTGGCCATGTTCTGTTATAATCTCCACCCGGCACAGCCAGAAGAGGACTGGCCACCCCTCATAGCCTGGTTCCTCTCTAGGTTTCTTCCTAGGTTTTGGCCTTTCTAGGGAGTTTTTCCTAGCCACCGTGCTTCTACACCTGCATTGCTTGCTGTTTGGGGTTTTAGGCTGGGTATCTGTACAGCACTTCGAGATATTAGCTGATGTACGAAGGGCTATATAAAATAAACTTGATTTGATTTGTACCGGTACCCCCTGTATATAGCCTCCACATTGACTCGGTACCGGTACCCCCTGTATATAGCCTCCACATTGACTCGGTACCGGTACCCCCTGTATACAGCCTCCACATTGACTCTGTACCGGTACCCCCTGTATATAGCCTCCACATTGACTCTGTACCAGTGCCCCCTGTATATAGCCTCCACATTGACTCTGTACCGGTTCCCCCTGTATTTAGCCTCCACATTGACTCTGTACCGGTTCCCCCTGTATATAGCATCCACATTGACTCGGTACCGGTACCTCCTGTATATAGCCCCCACATTGACTCTGTACCGGTACCCCCTGTATATAGCCTCCACATTGACTCTGTATCGGTACCCCCTGTATATAGCCTCCACATTGACTCGGTACCGGTACCCCCTGTATATAGCCTCCACATTGACTCGGTACCGGTACCCCCTGTATATAGCCTCCACATTGACTCTGTACAGGTACCCCCTGTATATAGCCCCCACATTGACTCTGTACCGGTACCCCCTGTATATAACCTCCACATTGACTCTGTACCGGAACCCCCTGTATATAGCCTCCACATTGACTCTGTACCGGTACCCCCTGTATATAGCCTCCACATTGACTCTGTACCGGTACCCCCTGTATATAGCCTCCACATTGACTCTGTACCGTAACACCCTGTATATAGCCTCCACATTGACTCTGTACAGGTACCCCCTGTATATAGCCCCCACATTGACTCTGTACCGGTACCCCCTGTATATAGCCTCCACATTGACTCTGTACCGGTACCCCCTGTATAAAGCCTCCACATTGACTCTGTACCGGTACCCCCTGTATATAGCCCCCACATTGACTCTGTACCGGTACCCCCTGTATATAGCCTCCACATTGAATCTGTACCGGTACCCCCTGTATATAGCCTCCACATTGACTCTGTACCGGTACCCCCTGTATATAGTCTCCACATTGACTCTGTACCGGTACCCCCTGTATATAGTCTCCACATTGACTCTGTACTGGTACCCCCTGTATATAGCCTCCACATTGAGTCTGTACCGGTACCCCCTGTATATAGCCTCCACATTGACTCTGTACCGGTACCCCCTGTATATAGCCCCCACATTGACTCTGTACAGGTACCCCCTGTATATAGCCTCCACATTGACTCTGTACAGGTACCCCCTGTATATAGCCTCCACATTGACTCTGTACCGGTACCCCCTGTATATAGCCTCCACATTGACTCAGTACCGGTACCCCCTGTATATAGCCTCCACATTGACTCTGTACAGGTACCCCCTGTATATAGCCTCCACATTGACTCTGTACCGGTACCCCCTGTATATAGCCCCCACATTGACTCTGTACCGGTACCCCCTGTATATAGCCTCCACATTGACTCAGTACCGGTACCCCCTGTATATAGCCTCCACATTGACTCTGTACCGGCACCCCCTGTATATAGCCTCCACATTGACTCTGTACCGGTACCCCCTGTATATAGCCTCCACATTGACTCTGTACCGTAACACCCTGTATATAGCCTCCACATTGACTCTGTACAGGTACCCCCTGTATATAGCCCCCACATTGACTCTGTACCGGTACCCCCTGTATATAGCCTCCACATTGACTCTGTACCGGTACCCCCTGTATATAGCCTCCACATTGACTCTGTACCGGTACCCCCTGTATATAGCCTCCACATTGACTCTGTACCGGTACCCCCTGTATATAGCCTCCACATTGACTCTGTACAGGTACCCCCTGTATATAGCCTCCACATTGACTCTGTACCGGTACCCCCTGTATATAGCCTCCACATTGACTCTGTACCGGTACCCCCTGTATATAGCCTCCACATTGACTCTGTACCGGTACCCCCTGTATATAGCCTCCACATTGACTCTGTACCGGTACCCCCTGTATATAGCCTCCACATTGACTCTGTACCGGTACCCCCTGTATATAGCCTCCACATTGACTCTGTACCGGTACCCCCTGTATATAGCCCCCACATTGACTCTGTACCGGTACCCCCTGTATATAGCCTCCACATTGACTCTGTACCGGTACCCCCTGTATATAGCCTCCACATTGACTCTGTACCGGTACCCCCTGTATATAGCCCCCACACTGACTCTGTACCGGTACCCCCTGTATATAGTCTCCACATTGACTCTGTACCGGTACCCCCTGTATATAGCCTCTTTATTATTATTTTATTATTACTTCTTATTTTAGTCTACTTGGTAAATATGTTCTTCTCCTTGAACTGCACTGTTGGTTAAGGGCTTGTAAGCATGTCACGGTAAAGTCTACACCTGTTGTATTCGGCGCATGTGGCATATAACGTTTGATTTGATTTGATTGAGTCTTTGAATGACGAGATTGAGATAAAACTGTCCAGTTTGAGTGGTTTTTTGCATCTCGTTCCAGTCGCTTTGCATGATGTATTGTTGTCTCTACCTTCTTGCCCTGTGTGCTGTTGTCTGTGCTTAATAATGTTTGTACTATGTTTTGTGCTGCTACAATGTTGTGCAGCTGCCATGTTGTGTTGCTACCATGTTGTGGTCATGCAGTGTTGTTACCATGCTGTGTTGTCATGTGTTGCTGCCGTGCTATGTTGTTGTCTTAGGTCTCTTTTTACGTAG
Source organism: Salvelinus alpinus (assembly GCF_045679555.1). NCBI lineage: Eukaryota > Metazoa > Chordata > Actinopteri > Salmoniformes > Salmonidae > Salvelinus > Salvelinus alpinus. The sequence goes on from NC_092098.1 coordinate 57,736,241, forward strand.
TGTTGTGTGTTTTGTTTATTTTTAATCTTTTGCCTTTTGGTAGACCGTCATTGTAAATAAGAATTTGTTCTTAACTAACTTGCCTAGTTTTTTTTAAACATGCTCTATTGTAACACTAAGACTCTGTCGTCATCTTGTGGCCGACTCATGCTAGTACACCTTTATTATGACACCCAGCCAGCTATATCAAATAAAACATCTAATCACATTGTATTTGTCAGATGCTTCATAAACAACCGGTGTGGACTAACAGTGAAACGCTTACTGACGGGCCCTTCCCAACAATGCAAAGAGAAGAATAGAGAAATAACAGAAAAACACAAGGAATAAATACACAATCAGTAACGATAACTTGGCAATATACACGGGGTAGCAGTATTGAGTCCATGTACGAGGTAGTTGAGGTAGATATCACTACATGATTAAAAGAATGTGGACACCTGCTCGTTGAACATCTCATTCCAAAATCATGGGCATTAATATAGAGTTGGTCCCCCGTTGCTGCTACAACAGCCTCCACTCTTCTGGGAAGGCTTTCCACTAGATGTTGGAACATTGCTGCTATAACATCCTCCACTCTTCTGGGAAGGCTTTCTACTAGATGTTGGAACATTGCTGCTATAACAGCCTCCACTCCTCTGGGAAGGCTTTCCACTAGATGTTGGAACATTGCTGCTATAACAGCCTCCACTCTTCTGGGAAGGCTTTCCACTAGATGTTGGAACATTGTTGCAGGGACTTGCTTTCATTTAGTCAGAAGAGCATTAGTGAGGTCGGGCACTGATGTTGGGCGATTAGGCCTGGCTCGCAGTTGGCACTCCAATTCATCCCAAAGGTGATCGATGGAGTTGAGGTTAGGGCTATGTGCAGGACAGTCAAGTTCTTCCACACCGATCTCGACAAAACATTAATGTATAGACCTCACTTTGTGCACGGGGGCATTGTCATGCCAAAACAGGAAAGGGCCTTCCCCAAACTGTTGCCACAAAGTTGGAAGCACAAAATCGTCTGGAATGTCTAGAATGTCATTGTATGCTGTAGCGTTAAGATTTCCCTTCACTGGAACTAAAGGGCCCAAACCATGAAAAACAACCCCAGACCATTATTCCTCCTCTGGTTTGCCACCGAGGACAAACAATTATTACGCGCTTCAGCACTCGGCGGTCCCATTCTGTGAGCTTGGGTGGCCTACCACTTCACAGCTGAGCCGTTGTTGCTCCTAGATGTTTCCACTTCACAGTAACAGCATTTACAGTTGACCTGGGCAGCTCTAGCAGGGAAGAAATTTGACGAACTGACTTGTTGGAAATGTGGCATTCCATGACGGTGACACGTTGAAAGTCACTGAGCTCTTCAGTAAGGCCATTCTACTGCTAATGTTTGTCTATGGAGATTGCATGGCGGTGTGCTCTATTTTATACACCTGTCAGTACCTGTGGCTGAAATAGTCGAATCTATTAATTTGAAGGTGTGTCCACATACTTTTGTATATGGTGTATGTACTTATACAGTGCCTTTGGTAAGTATTCAGACCACTTGACTTTTTGATCAAATAAAACATCGGCAATCTACACACAATACCGCATAATGACAAAGCGAAAACTGTTTTTGAACAGAAATACCTTTACAGAAAGATTCAGACCCTTTGATATGAGACTCGAAATTGAGCTCAGGTGCATCCTGTTTCCATTGATCATCCTGGAGATAATTCTACAACTTGATTGGAGTCCACATGTTGTACATTCAATTGATTGGACATGATTTGGAAAGGCATACACCTGTCTATATAAGGTCCCACAGTTGACAGTGCATGTCAGAGCAAAATCCAAGCCATGAGCTCGAAGGAATTGTCCGTAGAGCTCTGAGACAGGATTGTGTCGAGGCACAGATCTGGGGAAGGGTACCAAAACATTTCTGCAGCATTGAAGGTCCCCAAGAACACTGACTTCCATCATTCTTAAATGGAAGGAGTTTGGAACCCCCAAGACTCATGCTAGAACTGGCCCCCCACCAAACTGAGCAATGTGGGAGAAGGTCCTTTGTCAGGGAGGTGACCAAGAACCCGAAGGGCTCCAGAGTTCCAGAGTTCCTCTGTGGAGATGGGAGAACTTTCCAGAAGGACAACCATCTCTGCAGCACTCCACCAATCAGGCCTTTATGGTAGAGTGGCCAGACGGAAGCCACTCCTCAGTAAAAGGCACATGACAGCCCGCTTGGAGTTTGCAAAAAGACTCTGAAAGTGTTTTAGACCATGAGAAACAAGATTCTCTAGTCTGATGAAACCAAGATTGGCCTGAATGTCAAGTGTCACATCTGGAGGAAACATGGCACCATCCCTACGGTTAAGCATGGTGGTGGTAGCATCATGTTGTGGGGATGTTTTTCAGCAGCAGTGACTGGGAAAGTAGTCAGGGTCGAGGCAAAGATGATGAGCAAAGTACAGAGAGGTCCTTGATGAAAACCTGCTCCAGAGCACTCAGGACCTCAGGCTGGGGCGAAGGTTCACCATCCAACAGGACAACGACCCTAGGCACACATGCAGGTGTGCCAAGCTTGTAGCGTCATACCCCAAAAGACTCGTGTCTGTAATCGCTGCCAAAGGTGCTTCAACAAAGTACTGAGTAAAGGGTCTGAATACTTATGTAAATTGTATACAGTGGGGCAAAAAAGTATTTAGTCAGCCACCAATTGTGCAAGTTCTCCCACTTAAAAAGATGAGAGGCATGTAATTTTCATCATAGGTACACTTCAACTATGACAGACAAAATGAGAAAAAAAAATCCAGAAAATCACATTGTAGGATTCTTTATGAATTTATTTGCAAATTATGGTGGAAAATAAGTATTTGGTCACCTACAAACAAGCAACTGGCTGGAGGGGGCAGAACATCTGTTCATTGTGTGGACGGACCACAAGAACCTGGAATATCTTCGCACTGCCAAGCGGTTCAGTTCCAGGCAAGCTAGATGGGCCCTGCTTTTCACCCGTTTCAGCTTCTCTCTCTCATACCAACCCGGATCCTAGAATGTCAAGCCGGATGTGCTGTCGCCCCGCCATAGCCCCACGGCTACAACACCAAAACCCAAGACCATCCTTCCCACCTCGTGCCTGGCGACGGCACTCAGCTAGGGGATAGGGAAGCAGGATCGTGAGGTGAAGCGTTCCCAGCTGAACCCACTGGAGAACCCAGATAACCGGATGTTTGTGCCTGACACGGTCCACTCCTCGGTCCTGGAGTGGGCCCACTCCTCCAGGCTTGCCTGCCACCCGAGCTCTCGTCGGACCATGGCCTTTATGCAACAACGCTTTTGGCGCCCTACCATGATTCCTGACGTCTCCGTGTTCGTCTGTGCGCAGAACAAGACTCCTCGACAAGCTCCGACTGGTCTCCTTCAACCTTTGCTTGTCCCTCACCGTCCCTGGTCTCACAAAGCCCCGGACTTTGTCACGGGTCTCCCCCGTTTGATGGCAACACCGCCATCCTGACAGTAGTGGATCGGTTTTCCAAAGCCGCTCACTTCATTCCTCTTGGAGCAGCACGTCTTCCGGATCCATGGACCCTCAGTAGACCTCCGACCGGGATCCTCAGTAGACCTCCGACCGGGATCCTCAGTAGACCTCCGACCGGGATCCTCAGTAGACCTCCGACCGGGATCCTCAGTAGACCTCCGACCGGGATCCTCAGTAGACCTCCGACCGGGATCCTCAGTAGACCTCCGACCGGGATCCTCAGTAGACCTCCGACCGGGATCCTCAGTAGACCTCCGACCGGGATCCTCAGTAGACCTCCGACCGGGATCCTCAGTAGACCTCCGACCGGGATCCTCAGTAGACCTCCGACCGGGATCCTCAGTAGACCTCCGACCGGGATCCTCAGTAGACCTCCGACCGGGATCCTCAGTAGACCTCCGACCGGGATCCTCAGTAGACCTCCGACCGGGATCCTCAGTAGACCTCCGACCGGGATCCTCAGTAGACCTCCGACCGGGATCCTCAGTAGACCTCCGACCGGGATCCTCAGTAGACCTCCGACCGGGATCCTCAGTAGACCTCCGACCGGGATCCTCAGTAGACCTCCGACCGGGATCCTCAGTAGACCTCCGACCGGGATCCTCAGTAGACCTCCGACCGGGATCCTCAGTAGACCTCCGACCGGGATCCTCAGTAGACCTCCGACCGGGATCCTCAGTAGACCTCCGACCGGGATCCTCAGTAGACCTCCGACCGGGATCCTCAGTTCTTGTCTCAGTTTAGGAAGGTGTTCTGCACACTCATTCGGTCGTCGTCAAGCCTGTCCTCCGGGTTCCACCCCTAGTCCAATGGCCAGACGGCGCGAGCCAACCAAGACTTGGAAACAACTTTTCGCTGCCTGGGGTGGCCTTTCCCTCCAGTTCTCTGCGGTCATTGGACTGGAACTAATTGCAAAAATCACTGAAGCTGGAGTCTTATATCTCCCTCACTAACTCTAAGCAACAGCTATCAGAGCAGCTTACGGATCATTGCACCTGTACACAGCCCATCTGTAAATAGCCCACCCAACTACCTCATCCCCATATTGTTATTTATTTTTTGCTCCTTTGCACCTCAGTATCTCTACTTGCACATTCATCTTCTGCACATCTATCACCCCAGTGTTTATTTGCTAAATTGTCATTATTTCGCCACTATGGCCTGTTGCAAATGCAGAGGCCTTTGAAGACCTCTCCCTCTATGCAGAGGTCATTACAATACAGTACCTCCTGGATTCATCTCTATTTTGAACTTCAATTGTAAATTACCTCAATAAGACACAATATCGTTGCTTTGATCATGTCAGAGGATATCCTCCTCGCGTTCTCCAAAATACAACAGCTGTAAGAAATTGTATAAGATACTGGTAACTTGTTTTAACCACTTCTCAACATAAGCTATTCTTGGCACAACATGCACCCATCCCCTCTACTTTGTCAGACCCACACACACATCCCCACTACTTTGTCAGACCCACACACCCATCCCCTCTACTTTGTCAGACCCACACACCCATCCCCTCTACTTTGTCAGACCCACACACCCATCCCCTCTACTTTGTCAGACCCACACACACATCCCCTCTACTTTGTCAGACCCACACACATATCCCCTCCCCCATGAATAGGGCCTGTGAAAACAAACGCACATGCAGGATGCCTTTGGATGTGACTAGGACAAAGAACTGTGTGAAAAGCCAATGGAATGTCGACATCAGGCCGAACAGGACTACCCACGACCCAGATCGACCAATCGGAAGGCCAGACGACAAGATCAACCTACTTTGCTTGTTGCCTATATAATCTGTATGAACTGCTTAGAGCGCTCTTCTCCGAAGATTCCATAAGAATTAGACAGAAAGGGGCCGTGCACGTTTTTGCCTGATATCTTTACACTTAAATAAAACGGCCTTATTATACAAATATCCACCTCGTCCTATGTCTCCACTTGGTCTCCTGTCTCAAGTAAACGTTTTATCAACACAGCCACAGGACAACTTTGTTTGGAAGTCATAAAGGACCATTCGACGAAACTGAAGAGATATAGCTAGCTAACGACCTCCTTTTCCACGAGGGAAAAAAAACGGTGGAAAGAGACTTTCTAGCTACGTTAGCTAGCTAGCTAGCTGGGATTTTCTATATGGAATCTGCCTCCTGAAAATAGCTTCTCCCAAGTGGATGTGACACCTACTCCCGTTGTCTGCTGCACTGCTGCTTGGAAGCTAACAGGAGGGCCACAACCAGGCAAATTACGGCACATAACAACAGTGGTGTGCAAAACAGAACACACAACTCGTCGGTCCTTGTCACGGATGGGCTGTTACAACAGACGACCACACCGGGCTGTTACAACAGACGGCCACACCGGGCTGTTACAACAGACGACCGCACCGGGCTGTTACAACAGACGACCGCACCGTGCTGTTACAACAGACGACCACACCGGGCTGTTACAACAGACGACCACACCGGGCTGTTACAACAGACGACCACACCGTGCTGTTACAACAGACGACCACACCGGGCTGTTACAACAGACGACCACACCGGGCTGTTACAACAGACGACCACACCGGGCTGTTACAACAGACGACCACACCGGGCTGTTACAACAGACGACCACACCGGGCTGTTACAACAGACGACCACACCGGGCTGTTACAACAGACGACCACACCGGGCTGTTACAACAGACGACCACACCGGGCTGTTACAACAGACGACCACACCGGGCTGTTACAACAGACGACCCAGTTCCTACTTTCTGAGACAAGAAGAAGTGGCTCCAGTGGGCACACCATCACCAACACTGGACAATTGAGAAGTGGAAAATCATCGGCAGGTACTCCGAATCCCTGTTCCTTTTGTGTCATGCTGATGGCAGTGTCAGGATTTGGCGTAAGCAGCATGAGTCCATGGACCCATCCTACCTGGTGTCAACGGTACAGGCTGGTGGTGTATTGGTGTGAGGAACGTTTTCCTGGCACACGTTAGTTCCCTTGATACCGATTGAGCAACATTTGAAAGCCACACCTTGTAGAATCCATTCCCTGAAGAATTCAGGCTGTTCTGGTGGCTAAGCGGAGTCCGACCCGGTACTAGATGGGTGTACCTAATAAACTGGCCACTGAGGGTTTATATCTTATTCATCCAGATGGAAAAGTCGGGTTTAAATCAGATTTAAAACAGAATAATTATCACAAAATAAATAAACCAAGAAAAATCTTTGGAATCTTTAAAAACAAAAGTGAAACATAAAAAAGGTGTTTAGTAGTTAAGGATTAATAATCATCATCATTACATATCAAGCCTATGATGTGACATGCCATGTTTAATTAAAAAACCTAGACAAGGAGAACAAATAAGATATTTCCTTAATTTCTTGAAGTCCATGATCAGATTAGATTGAAGAGATTGATCACCACGAAAATATAGAGAAACCTAAAGCAGAAGACCTGATGAGATATTCAGGATAATGCCTGACAGGGTAGAGGTCAGAGGTTAAAGTGTTGCGTTTCTCTGTGCGCTCCAGACTGATCCCAACATTGTAATTATAAATCCCTAATCATCAACGATTTAACCATAAATCGATACAAGTATTAGTACTTCTACCTTTATGTCTGTCAATAATGGTATACTATCATTTACAACAACACATAAATATATACATCTATCTCTATGTAAAATAACAGACAGCAGCATAGAAGTGGCATGACAGAACAGAATAGAAGAGACCTGTGGCCGTTCCACATTCAAACCCTCAACCCCATTGGTGCTACGTCCCAATTGGCACCCTAGTCTCTACATAGTGAACTGCTTTAAGTAGTTATATATGAAAACTGCTTTAAGTAGTTATGCAGGAAAACTGCTTTAAGTGGTTATATATGAAAACTGCTTTAAGTAGTTATGTAGGAAAACTGCTTTAAGTAGCTATATATGAAAACTGCTTTAAGTAGTTATATATGAAAACTTCTTTAAGTAGTTATATAGGAAAACTGCTTTAAGTGGTTATTCAGGAAAACTGCTTTAAGTGGTTATTCAGGAAAACTGCTTTAAGTAGTTATATAGGAAAACTGCTTTAAGTAGTTATATAGGAAAACTGCTTTAAGTAGTTATATAGGAAAACTGCTTTAAGTAGTTATATATGAAAACTGCTTTAAGTAGTTATATAGGAAAACTGCTTTAAGTAGGTATATATGAAAACTGCTTTAAGTAGTTATATATGAAAACTTCTTTAAGTAGTTATATAGGAAAACTGCTTTAAGTGGTTATGTAGGAAAACTGCTTTAAGTAGTTATATAGGAAAACTGCTTTAAGTAGTTATGTAGGAAAACTGCTTTAAGTGGTTATTCAGGAAAACTGCTTTAAGTAGTTATATAGGAAAACTGCTTTAAGTAGTTATATAGGAAAACTGCTTTAAGTGGTTATATAGGAAAACTGCTTTAAGTAGTTATATAGGAAAACTGCTTTAAGTGGTTATATAGGAAAACTGCTTTAAGTAGTTATATAGGAAAACTGCTTTAAGTAGTTATATAGGAAAACTGCTTTAAGTGGTTATTCAGGAAAACTGCTTTAAGTAGTTATATAGGAAAACTGCTTTAAGTAGTTATATAGGAAAACTGCTTTAAGTGGTTATATAGGAAAACTGCTTTAAGTGGTTATTCAGGAAAACTGCTTTAAGAAGTTATATAGGAAAACTGCTTTAAGTGGTTATATAGGAAAACTGCTTTAAGTAGTTATATAGGAAAACTGCTTTAAGTGGTTATTCAGGAAAACTGCTTTAAGTGGTTATTCAGGAAAACTGCTTTAAGTAGTTATATAGGAAAACTGCTTTAAGTAGTTATATAGGAAAACTGCTTTAAGTGGTTATATAGGAAAACTGCTTTAAGTAGTTATATAGGAAAACTGCTTTAAGTGGTTATTCAGGAAAACTGCTTTAAGTGGTTATTCAGGAAAACTGCTTTAAGTAGTTATATAGGAAAACTGCTTTAAGTAGTTATATAGGAAAACTGCTTTAAGTGGTTATATAGGAAAACTGCTTTAAGTGGTTATATAGGAAAACTACTTTAAGTAGTTATATAGGAAAACTGCTTTAAGTAGTTATGTAGGAAAACTGCTTTAAGTGGTTATATAGGAAAACTGCTTTAAGTAGTTATATAGGAAAACTGCTTTAAGTGGTTATTCAGGAAAACTGCTTTAAGTGGTTATTCAGGAAAACTGCTTTAAGTAGTTATATAGGAAAACTGCTTTAAGTAGTTATATAGGAAAACTGCTTTAAGTGGTTATATAGGAAAACTGCTTTAAGTGGTTATATAGGAAAACTACTTTAAGTAGTTATATAGGAAAACTGCTTTAAGTAGTTATGTAGGAAAACTGCTTTAAGTGGTTATATAGGAAAACTGCTTTAAGTAGTTATATAGGAAAACTGATTTAAGTGGTTATTCAGGAAAACTGCTTTAAGTGGTTATTCAGGAAAACTGCTTTAAGTAGTTATATAGGAAAACTGCTTTAAGTAGTTATATAGGAAAACTGCTTTACGTGGTTATATAGGAAAACTGCTTTAAGTGGTTATTCAGGAAAACTGCTTTAAGTGGTTATTCAGGAAAACTGCTTTAAGTAGTTATATAGGAAAACTGCTTTAAGTGGTTATATAGGAAAACTACTTTAAGTAGTTATATAGGAAAACTGCTTTAAGTAGTTATGTAGGAAAACTGCTTTAAGTAGTTACAGTGGGGAGAACAAGTATTTGATACACTGCCGATTTTGCAGGTTTTCCTACTTACAAAGCATGTAGAGGTCTGTAATTTTTATCATAGGTACACTTCAACTATGAGAGACGGAATCTAAAACAAAAATCCAGAAAATCACATTTTCTTCGTGTCGTTGTCATGCTGGAAGACCCAGCCACGACCCATCTTCAATGCTCTTACTGAGGGAAGGAGGTTGTTGGCCAAGATCTCGCGATACATGGCCCCATCCATCCTCCCCTCAATACGGTGCAGTCGTCCTGTCCCCTTTGCAGAAAAGCATCCCCAAAGAATGATGTTTCCACCTCCATGCTTCACGGTTGGGATGGTGTTCTTGGGGTTGTACTCATACTTCTTCTTCCTCCAAACACGGCGAGTGGAGTTAGACCAAAAAGCTCTATTTTTGTCTCATCAGACCACATGACCTTCTCCCATTCCTCCTCTGGATCATCCAGATGGTCATTGGCAAACTTCAGACAGGCCTGGACATGCACTGGCTTAAGCAGGGGGACCTTGCGTGCGCTGCAGGATTTTAATCCATGACGGCGTAGTGTGTTACTAATGGTTTTCTTTGAGACTGTGGTCCCAGCTCTCTTCAGGTCATTGACCAGGTCCTGCCGTGTAGTTCTGGGCTGATCCCTCACCTTCCTCATGATCATTGATGCCCCACGAGGTGAAATCTTGCATGGAGCCCCAGACCGAGGGTGATTGACCGTCATCTTGAACTTCTTCCATTTTCTAATAATTGCGCCAACAGTTGTTTCCTTCTCACCAAGCTGCTTGCCTATTGTCCTGTAGCCCATCCCAGCCTTGTGCAGGTCTACAATTTTATCCCTGATGTCCTTACACAGCTCTCTGGTCTTGGCCATTGTGGAGAGGTTGGAATCTGTTTGATTGTGTGTGGACAGGTGTCTTTTATACAGGTAACGAGTTCAAACAGGTGCAGTTAATACAGGTAATGAGTGGAGAACAGGAGGGCTTCTTAAAGAAAAACTAACAGGTCTGTGAGAGCCGGAATTCTTACTGGTTGGTAGGTGATCAAATACTTATGTCATGCAATAAAATGCAAATTAATTATTTAAAAATCATACAATGTGATTTTCTGGATTTTTGTTTTAGATTCCGTCTCTCACAGTTGAAGTGTACCTATGATAAAAATTACAGACCTCTACATGCTTTGTAAGTAGGAAAACCTGCAAAATCGGCAGTGTATCAAATACTTGTTCTCCCCACTGTATGTAGGAAAACTGCTTTATGTAGTTATATAGGAAAACTACTATAAGTAGTTATATAGGAAAACGGGTGCCATTTGGGACATACAATATTAACCTTGAGAAAAATGTAGTACCATTATTTTAGGATCAGAGCTGAATGCATAATTTCAGACCTAATCATAGTTCTCACATATTTAACCATATCATTATAAAACCTAATCATAGTTCTCACATATTTAACCATATCATTATAAAACCTAATCATAGCTCTCAACCTCATTGGGCTAGGGGGCAGTATTTTGACATCCGCATGAAAAGCGTGCCCAAAGTAAACTGCCTGTTACTCAGGCCTCGAAGCTAGGATATGCATATAATTGATAGATTTGGATAGAAAACACTCTAAAGTTTCTAAAACGGTTAAAATAATGTCTGTGAGTATACCAGAACTGATATGGCAGGAGAAACCCCGAGGACAAACCATCCCAAAAAAAACTATTTCGGGCCTACCACTGGCGGTCACTTTTATTATAAGGCAAAAACCTCCCAGATTGCAGTTCCTAGGGCTTCCACTAGATGTCAACAGTCTTTAGAAAGAGTTTCAGGCTGGTTTTTGGGAAAATGAGCCAGAAACTGTAGTTTTTCTAGTTTCCATGCGCATGGAGGAAAGCGCGTTCTTTGTTATTTATCTCCGGTAATGAACATACTATTCTTCGTCTTAAATTGTATCATTTATTTGCATATTAGGGTACCTGAGGTTTGATTATAAACGTTGTTTGACCTGTTTGGAGAAGTTTATTGGTAACGTTTGGGATTCATTTTGTAAGCATTTTGAAGGAGGGAAACCGGTGGATTTTTATGTTTTTATGGATATATAGAAGGACGATATCAAACAAAAGGACCATTTGTGATGTAACTGGGACCTTTTGGAGTGCCAACAGAAGAAGATCTTCAAAGGTAAGGCATTTATTATATCGCTATTTCTGACTTTCGTGTCGCACCTGCCTGGTTGAAAAATGTTTTTCATGGTTTTGTATGCGGGGCGCTGTCCTCAGATAATTGCATAGTGTGCTTTCGCTGTAAAGCCTTTTTGAAATCTGACACAGCGGTTGGATTAACAAGAAGTTAAGCTTTATTTTGATGTATTACACATGTATTTTCATGAATGTTAAATATTTATATTTCTGTAGTTTGAATTTCGCGCTCTGCTATTTCACCGGATGTTGTCGAGGTGGGTCGCTACCATATCTTTATGAAGCTCAGCTGGTTGATCAGGTGAAAATAAACAAATAAAAGAACCAGAGAATAAATAGCAGTGATGGATGAATAGATGTTTGGTGGTAGTTGGTAGTTGGTCTCCATGGTGGCTGGTGGTGGATGAGGTGTGTTTGTGTCAGGTAGTTACCAACTCTAGAACACCTCCCACCATGTCTGTCACCATGGTTAACAAACATAGAACACCTCCCCTGTAAGGACAGACGCTGGGAGACGAGAGGCAAGTACAGGGAGTGAACATTTAATGGATAACAGACAAGAAACAAACAAGGACAGTGTCTGGACAGGGGAAAACATAGCAACAATAATGCTGACACGGGGAATAAACTGAGGAGCAGACAGATATAGAGGGGCAATCAACAAAGTAATGGAGTCCAGGTGAGTCCAATATTGCGCAGATGAACACAATGATGGTGACAGGTGTGCGTAATGGTGGGCCGCCTGGCGCCAGAGAGAGGGAGCAGGATCAGGCGTGACACCCCCATTGTCTGTCACCATGGTTACCAACTGTAGAACACCCCCCACCCCATGGTCCTCAAACCTAGAACACCTCCCACCCTGTCTGTCACCATGGTTACCAACTGTAGAAAACCTCCCACCCGGTCTGTCACCATGGTCCTCAATCCTAGAACACCTCCTACCCTGTCTGTCACCATGGTTACCAACCCTAAAACACTTCCAACTGTCTGTCACCATGGTTACCAACTGTAGAACACCATCCAATGTCTGTCACCATGGTTACCAACTGTAGAACACCTCCCACCCTGTCTGTCACCATGGTTACCAACCCTGAACTCCTCCCAGAGCATCATCTACAAACTCAGGAGTGCATCCGTCTTAAGATAGCTAGGTGGGACAACCAGGCATAGGATGTAATTTCAGAGCTATGTGAGAAATTAGAAAATGAGAGAGGAGAGGAGAAGAGAGGAAAGGAGAAGAGAGGAAAGGAGAAGAGAGAAGAAGAGAAGAGAGGAGAAGAGAAGAGGGGAGAGGAGGGGAGAAGAGATGAGAAGAGAGGAGAGGAAAGGAGAAGAGAGGAGAAGAGAAGAGAACATGAGAGGAGAACTGAGGAGAACATGAGAGGAGAACTGAGAGGAGAACATGAGAGGAGAACATGAGAGGAGAACATGAGAGGAGAACATGAGAGGAGAACTGAGAGGAGAACTGAGAGGAGAACATGAGAGGAGAACATGAGAGGAGAACATGAGAGGAGAACATGAGAGGAGAACATGAGAGGAGAACTGAGAGGAGAACTGAGAGGAGAACATGAGAGGAGAACATGAGAGGAGAACTGAGAGGAGAACATGAGAGGAGAACATGAGAGGAGAACATGAGAGGAGAACATGAGAGGAGAACATGAGAGGAGAACTGAGAGGAGAAGAAGAAGTGGGGGGGCTGATGACCCTTTCCTTTCACAGTCTCTCCCTCTCTCCCTCTCTCCCTCTCTCGTTCTTGTTCTTATTCAGTCCTTAGTGTTTGTCCAAGGTAGTATGTTTTCATGACAAGAGGAGAAGTTCTTACATGGGTCTCTTCAAAAGTCTGTGTGTGTGTACGTATGTGTGTGTGTGGGCGTGTATATATCTGTGTGTCCTCTGCAGATTCAAAGTAGAGCAACACTCTTCTCCCTCCCATCTCCTCCCACCTTCCTCCCTCTCTCCCCTCTCTAGACGAAAGCTTCAGGTTTGCTAGACCCGTTGATCTTGAGGTATATCTTGGAGTCCTGGTCTCTGTCCTGTATCCGGCGGTGCAGTGTGCGTCTGAAACACACCAGGTACAGAGGCAGCAGGAAGCCCAGCATACTGACCCCCAACAGGCCTACATTCACCTAGAGCACCATGGGAAATAGAGTTCACTTTAGTTACAATAAGACTTTCGGACCACAATCTTATTACATTCGCCCAGAGCAACAAATAATTTGCTTACACCCCAACCTAAGATTATCAAAAGCCTTGCTATAAAATCTTAGACAACCCAAAGATTCCTAGATGCCCTTCCAGACTTCCTCCACCTACCCAAGAATGTCGGAGTACAAAAATCAGTTAACCACCTAACTGAAAATCTAAACTTAACCTTGCATAATACCTAGATGCAGTCGCACCTCTAAAAACTGTCATTAGAAACGTGCTCCCTAGTATACAGAAAATAAACGAGCCCTAAAGCTTCCAGAATTATTTTACGGAAATGGCGCTCCACCAAATCGGAAGTCATCCGACTAGCTTAGAAAGAGAGTACAATGCAATATCAAAAATAGAAACAACTTCTTCTCTTTAAATATGCAGACTCCTCTTCCCAACTAAACTACTGAAGGAGCTACTTCCTGTGCTTGGTCCTCCTCTGTTGATCATATCCTCTGGATACCAAACTCACAACCAGAGGATGTGGCAGTAATAAAGCCTCTCCGGAAAAAGCCTCTTGATCCGGTAAAAAAAAAAAAAGATTGGCCTATATCAAATCTCTTCTCAATTTTTTTTGAAAAAGCTGTTGCTCAGCAACTCTCTGCCTTCCTGAAGACTGGTTTTAGACACCATCATAGTACTGAGTCTGCACTCGTGAAGGTGGTAAATGACCTTTTAATGGCATCAGACCACGGCTCTGCATCTGTCCTCATGCTCCTAGACCTTAATGCTGCTTTTGACAACACATTCTTTTGGAGATTAGAAACCCTAATTGGTCTAAACGGACAAGTTCTTTCCTGGTTTAGATCTTATCTGTCGGAAAGAGACAAGTTCGTCTCTGTGGATGGTTTGTCTCCTTACAAATCAATTGTACGTGTTACGGATACAGGTATCCTGTGTGTATTTGTTTTCTCTCCTTCTGCCCTAGTCACAGGTGGCAGTCACGAGTCGCCAATCAGTCGCCAATCTGAAGACACACCTGCTCCTTTTCCCTTACCCAATCACATCCTTTCCCTTGGTTTAAGAGAAACCCAATCAGTTGTCTCTGGAGCGATCTCTCTTTTGTTTTTGTGCCTACATCTCACATTGTCCGTTATCATGTGAGTATGTATTGCTGTGGTGTATGACTGTTTGTTTGTTGGTGGGAAAAGGGGATACCAAGCCAAGTCGCCCATGGGCCTACATTAACCGTAGGAAAACTTTGTCTAAGTACCCTAGTTAGAACTGGGCGGACCACCCACTGAATTTTATTGGTTAGTTAGCTAGCTGTTCTTGAAGCAGGCAAGACTAGCTTAGGTTTAAAAAAGCATTTATTAGTTCTTTCCTTTCCAGAGATGCTAGTTCTCGGTCCCAAGAAACAAAGAGATCTGCTGTCAGATCTGGCAATGAGTCTAGATGGTTCTACAATCATCTCAAATAAAACTGTGAAGGACCTCGGCGTTACTCTGGACCCTGATCTCTCTTTTGAGGAACATACTGTATAAGAAAATATTTCAAAAGCAGCCTTTTTCCATCTTCGTAACATTCAAAAAATCTGAAATTTTTCGGCAAAATATTCTTGTAGATAAGCTAATTCATGTTTTGGTCACTTCAAGATTAGACTACAAAAAATGCTCTACTTTCCGGCTACCCGGATAAAGCACTAAATAAACTTCAGTTAGTGCTAAATACGGCTGCTAGAATCCTGACTAGAACCAAAACATTTGATCACATTACTCCAGTGCTAGCCTCCCTACACTGGCTTCCTGTTAAGGCAAGGGCCGATTTCAAGGTTTTACTGCTAACCTACAAAGCATTACATGGGCTTGCTCCTACCTATCTCTCCGATTTGGTCCTGCCATACATACCGACACGTACGCTACGGTCACAAGACGCAGGCCTCCTTATTGTCCCTAGAATTTCTAAGCAAACAGCTGGAGGCAGGGCTTTCTCCTATAGAGCTCCATTTTTAGGGAATGGTCTGCCTACCCATGTGAGAGACGCAGACTCGGTCTCAACCTTTAAGTCTTTACTGAAGACTCATCTCTTCAGTAGGTCCTATGAGTGCAGTCTGGGCCAGGGGTGCGAAGGTGAACAGCAATGCACTGGAGTGATGAACCACCCTTGCTGTCTCTGCCTGGCCGGTTCCCCTCTCTCCACTGGGATTCTCTGCCTCTAACCCTGTTACAGGGGCTGAGTCACTGGATTGCTCTCTCTCTCTCATGCCATCCCTAGGAAGGGTGCATCACGTCGTCCCAGGCTTTTCTTCTGCGATACTCGACCTGAGTGGATTGAGTTACTGACTTGATATTCCTTCCTGTTCTCATGCTCGAGCAGAGGGGGAGATCTTTGTGGACTATACTCAGCCTGGTCTCAGAGTAGTAAGTTAGTGGTCTGTTGATATCCCTCTAGTGGTGTGGGGACTATACTCAGCCTTGTCTAAGGGTAGTAAGTTGGTGGTCTGTTGATATCCCTCTAGTGGTGTGGGGACTATACTCAGCCTTGTCTAAGGGTAGTAAGTTGGTGGTCTGTTGATATCCCTCTAGTGGTGTGGGGACTATACTCAGCCTTGTCTAAGGGTAGTAAGTTGGTGGTCTGTTGATATCCCTCTAGTGGTGTGGGGGCTGTGCTTTGACAAAGTGGGTGGGGTTAATCCTGCCTGGTTGGCCCAGTCCAGGTGGTATCGTCGGACAGGGCCACAGTGTCCTCCGACCCCCTTTGTCTCAGTCTCCAGTATCTGCTGCAATAGTCTATGTGCCGGGGGGGCTGGGGTCAGTCTGTCCTATCTGGTATAATTCTCCTGTCTTATCTGGTGTCCTGGGTGATCTTAGGTATGCTCCCTCTAATGCCCCCCCCCCCCCCCCCCTACCTGGCCTGACGACTCCTTGCTGCCCCCAGTCCACCTGGTTGTGCTGCTGATCCAGATTCTGCTGTTCTGCCTGCGGCTATGGAACCCTGACCTGTTCACTGGTCGTGTTACCTGTTACCACTAACCTGCTGTTTCGACTCTCTCTCTCTCGCGCCTGCTGTCTTGACCTCAATGCTCGGCTATGAAAAGCCAACTGACATTTACTCCTGAGGTGCTGACCTGTTGCACACTCTACAACCACTGTGATTATTATTTGACCCTGCTGGTCATTTATGAATGTTTGAACATCTTGAAGAACATTCTGGCCTTAATGGCCATGTCCTCTCCAACCAGCACAGCCAGAAGAGGACTGGCCACCCCTCAGAGCCTGGTTCCTCTCTAGGTTTCTTCTTAGGTTCCTGCCTTTCTAGGGAGTTTTTCCTAGCCACTATGATTCTACACCTGCATTGCTTGCTGTTTGGGGTTTTAGGCTGGGTTTCTGTACAGCACTTTATGACATATGCTGATGTAAAAATGTATTTTTAAAGACATTTGATTGATCGTGTTCTGCATGTGTGTGTGCGCTGTGTGTGCGCGCTGTGTGTGTGCTTGAGTGCACTGTGTGTGTGTATCCTCACCCAGAGTGGGTCTCCCTTCAGAGGGCCCATCATGGCCATGAAGAGCGGCTGCTGGAAGAGAGCAAACAGAGCAGACACCAGAGACTGCATCCCTGTCAGACTGCCAAACTGAGACGACGGGTACCTAGAGAGAGAATACAATCCATTTACAGCTTTCATGTAATACCAGGAACTCTCTGTCTCTCTCTCCGTCTCTCTCTCTCATTATTATTACCTAGGTGTTTGGGTCTCTCTCTCTCTCTCACTCACTCACACTCTCTCTCACACTCACACACACACACAAACACACACACCCTCCCAGGGTGATGCCAGTACTCACACAGCAGCGTAGAGACCTCCGGTTGCAGAGTGGATGAACCCTCTCACAACAGTGTGGAGGACAAATGACAGGATCTGAGGAGAGGAGGAACACATCAGATGACAATTCAGTCAGTCACCAGCTCTGCAGGAGGGCCTAGGGCAAGGGACCTTAAACATTTTTTTCATAATGTTATTGTGGCCCTGAATATGATTCATAATGTTGTTTTATCCCTGAATATGATTCATAATGTTGTTGTGGCCCTGAATATGATTCATAATGTTGTTGTGGCCCTGAATGATTCATAATGTTGTTGTGGCCCTGAATATGATTCATAATGTTGTTTTAGCCCTGAATATGATTCATAATGTTGTTTTATCCCTGAATATGATTCATAATGTTGTTGTAGCCCTGAATATGATTCATAATGTTGTTGTAGCCCTGAATATGATTCATAATGTTGTTGTAGCCCTGAATATGATTCATAATGTTGTTGTGGCCCTGAATATGATTCATAATGTTGTTGTAGCCCTGAATATGATTCATAATGTTGTTGTAGCCCTGAATATGATTCATAATGTTGTTGTGGCCCTGAATGATTCATAATGTTGTTGTGGCCCTGAATATGATTCATAATGTTGTTGTGGCCCTGAATATGATTCATAATGTTGTTTTATCCCTGAATATGATTCATAATGTTGTTTTGGCCCTGAATATGATTCATAATGTTGTTTTATCCCTGAATATGATTCATAATGTTGTTGTGGCCATGAATACGATTCATAATGCTGTTGTGTTATCCATAATATTTATGTATTTAAACTTTTTTTTCACATTTTTAAACATTCCATTTATGGGGCGATACATTTAGGTGAGTTTTTTTCTCGCCTGAGTAGCCTCGTTTCACTGCCAAAAATAAAATTCAACCATCCAGTGTTCAGCGAAATAACACTTCAATGTCAAATACAGGAAGCCTAGTCAAATAATTAACGTCCAATCACATTAACCATTACTCTCTTGTGGGAATTCGACTAACGGTCCATTTGTAGCCAAACGTAGCTGCTGCTCATGTTGGTATCTGTACTGATGGAGCAAAAGCCATGACAGGGAGACATAGTGGGGTGGTAACGTGCGTGCAAGCAGTTGCTCCCGACGCCACTTGGGTACACTGCAGCATCCACCGAGAGGCTCTTGCTGCCAAGGGAAGTCCTGACAGCTTGAAAGACGTTTTGGACACTACAGTGAAAATGGTTCACTTTGTTAAAGCAAGTTCCCTGAACTCTTGTGTATTTTCTGCACTATGCAATGATATGGGCAGCGACCATGTAACGCTTTTACAACATACCTGGTTATCAAGGGGCAAAGTATTGACATGCTTTTTTGATTTGAGAGAAGAGCTTAAAGTTTTCTTTACTGACCATAATTTTCACTTGTCTGACCGCTTGCATGATGATGAGTTTCTCACATGACTGCCCTATCTGGGTGATGTTTTTTCTCACCTGAATGATCTGAATCTAGGATTACAGGGACTCTCCGCAACTATATTCAATGTGCGGGACAAAATTGAGGCTATGATTAAGAAGTTGGAGCTCTTCTCTGTCTGCATTATCAAGGACAACACACAGGTCTTTCCATCATTGTATGATTGTTTGTGTGCAAATGAACTCAAGCTTATGGACAATGTCAAATGTGATATAGCGAAGCACCTGATTGAGTTGGGTGCGCAATTACGCAGGTACTTCCCCGAAACGGAAGACACAAACAACTGGATTCGTTATCCCTTTCATGCCCTGCCTCCAGTCCACTTACCGATATCTGAACAAGAGAGCCTCATCGAGTGTGTGTGGCAGGCTTACAAAAAACAAAATTTGAGGGTACACTGACCCTGGTGCTAGAGGGGGTACACAGCTGGAGGTCTAATGTTTGAAGGAGTACGGGACTATAAAAAGTTTGGGAACCACTGTTCTAGGGTATAAAGTGCTAGGTTATAAAGTTCTAGGGTATAAAGTGCTAGGGTATAAGGTTCTAGGGTATAAAGTGCTAGGGCATAAAGTGCTAGGGTATAAGGTTCTAGGGTATAAAGTACTAGGGTATAAAGAGCTAGGGTATACAGTGTTAGGGTATAAGGTTCTAGGGTATAAAGTGCTAGGGTATAAAGTGCTGGGGTATAAAGTGCTAGGGTATAAAGTGCTAGGGTATAAATTGCTAGGGTATAAAGTGCTGGGGTATAAAGTGCTAGGGTATAAGGTTCTAGGGTATAAAGTGCTAGGCTATAAAGTGCTAGGGTATAAGGTTCTAGGGTATAAAGTGCTAGGGTATAAAGTGCTGGGGTATAAAGTGCTAGGGTATAAAGTGCTAGGGTATAAATTGCTAGGGTATAAAGTGCTGGGGTATAAAGTGCTAGGGTATAAGGTTCTAGGGTATAAAGTGCTAGGGTATAAGGTGCTAGGGTATAAGGTGCTAGGGTATAAAGTGCTAGGGTATAAAGTGATAGGGTATAAATTGCTAGGGTATAAATTGCTAGGGTATAAAGTGCTAGGGTATGAGGTGCTAGGGTATAAGGTTCTAGGGTATAAGGTGCTAGGGTATAAGGTGCTCAGGTATTAAGTGCTAGGGTATAAGGTGCTAGGTGCTAGGGTATAAGGTGCTAGGTATACGGTGCTCAGGTATTAAGTGCTAGGGTATAAGGTGCTCAGGTATAAGGTGCTAGGGTATAAGGTGCTAGGGTATACGGTGCTAGGATATAAGGTGCTCAGGCATAAGGTGCTAGGGTATAAGGTGGTAGGGCATAAAGTGCTAGGGTATAAAGTGCTAGGGTATACGGTGCTAGGGTATAAAGTGCTAGGGTATAAGGTTCTAGGGTATACATTGCTAGGGTATAAAGTGCTAGGGTATAAAGTGCTAGGGTATACGGTGCTAGGGTATAAAGTGCTAGGGTATAAGGTTCTAGGGTATACATTGCTAGGGTATAAGGTGCTAGGGTATAAAGTGCTAGGGTATAAAGTGCTAGGGTATAAAGTGCTAGGGTATAAAGTGCTAGGGTATAAGGTGCTAGGGTATAAGGTGCTAGGGTATAAATTGCTAGGGTATAAAGTGCTAGGGTATACGGTTCTAGGGTATAAATTGCTAGGGTATAAGGTGCTCAGGTATAAGGTGCTCAGGTATAAGGTGCTAGGGTATAAGGTGCTAGGGTATAAGGTGCTAGGGTATAAAGTGCTAGGGTATAAGGTGCTCAGGTATAAGGTGCTAGGGTATAAAGTGCTAGGGTATAAAGTGCTAGGGTATAAGGTTCTAGGGTATAAATTGCTAGAGTATAAAGTGCTAGGGTATAAGGTGCTAGGGTATAAAGTGCTAGGGTATAAAGTGCTAGGGTATAAGGTTCTAGGGTATAAGGTGCTCAGGTATTAAGTGCTAGGGTATAAGGTGCTAGGGTATAAGGTGCTAGGGTATAAGGTGCTCAGGTATAAGGTGCTAGGGTATAAGGTGCTAGGGCATAAAGTGCAAGGGTATAAGGTGCTAGGGTATAAGGTGCTCAGGTATAAGGTGCTAGGGTATACGGTTCTAGGGTATAAGGTGCTCAGGTATTAAGTGCTAGGGTATAAGGTGCTAGGGTATAAGGTGCTCAGGTATAAGGTGCTCAGGTATTAAGTGCTAGGGTATAAGGTGCTAGGGTATAAAGTGCTAGGGTATAAGGTGCTCAGGTATAAGGTGCTAGGGTATAAGGTGCTAGGGTATAAGGTGCTCAGGTATAAGGTGCTAGGGTATAAGGTGCTAGGGTATAAGGTGCTAGGGTATAAGGTGCTCAGGTATTAAGTGCTAGGGTATAAGGTGCTAGGGTATAAGGTGCTCAGGTATAAGGTGCTAGGGTATAAGGTGCTCAGGTATAAGGTGCTAGGGTATAAAGTGCTAGGGCATAAAGTGCTAGGGTATAAGGTGCTAGGGTATAAGGTGCTCAGGTATAAGGTGCTAGGGTATAAAGTGCTAGGGTATAAAGTGCTAGGGTATAAGGTTCTAGGGTATAAATTGCTAGGGTATAAAGTGCTAGGGTATACGGTGCTAGGGTATAAGGTTCTAGGGTATAAAGTGCTAGGGTATAAGGTTCTAGGGTATAAATTGCTAGGGTATAAGGTGCTAGGGTATAAGGTTCTAGGGTATAAAGTGCTAGGGTATAAGGTTCTAGGGTATAAATTACTAGGGTATAAAGTGCTAGGGTATAAGGTTCTAGGGTATAAAGTGCTAGGGTATAAAGTGATAGGGTATAAATTGCTAGGGTATAAGGTGCTAGGGTATAAGGTGCTCAGGTATAAAGTGCTAGGGTATAAGGTGCTAGGGTATAAGGTGCTAGGGTATAAGGTGCTCAGGTATAAGGTGCTAGGGTATAAAATGCTTGGGTATAAGTTGCTCAGGTATTAAGTGCTAGGGTATAAGGTGCTAGGGTATAAGGTGCTAGGGTATAAGGTGCTCAGGTATAAGGTGCTAGGGTATAAGGTGCTAGGGTATAAGGTGCTAGGGTATTAGGTGCTCAGGTATTAAGTGCTAGGGTATAAGGTGCTAGGGTATAAGATGCTCAGGTATAAGGTGCTAGGGCATAAGGTGCTAGGGCATAAAGTGCTAGGGTATAAGGTGCTAGGGTATAAGGTACTAGGGTATAAGGTGCTCAGGTATAAGGTGCTAGGGTATAAGGTGCTAGGGTATAAGGTGCTCAGGTATAAGGTGCTAGGGCATAAAGTGCTAGGGTATAAGGTTCTAGGGTATAAAGTACTAGGGTATAAAGTGCTAGGGTATAAGGTGCTAGGGTATAAGGTGCTAGGGTATAAGGTGCTAGGGTATAAGGTGCTAGGGTATAAGGTGCTCAGGTATTAAGTGCTAGGGTATAAGGTGCTCAGGTATAAAGTGCTAGGGTATAAGGTGCTAGGGTATAAGGTGCTAGGGTATTAAGTGCTAGGGTATAAAGTGCTAGGGTATAAGGTGCTCGGGTATAAGGTGCTCAGGTATAAGGTGCTCGGGTATAAGGTGCCTGGGTATAAGGTGCTAGGGTATAAGGTGCTAGGGTATAAGGTGCTAGGGTATAAGGTGCTAGGGTATAAGGTGCTAGGGTATAAGGTGCTAGGGTATAAGGTGCTAGGGTATAAGGTGCTAGGGTATAAGGTGCTAGGGTATAAGGTGCTAGGGTATAAAGTGCTAGGGTATAAGGTGCTAGGGTATAAGGTGCTAGGGTATAAGGTGCTCAGGTTTTAAGTGCTAGGGTATAAGGTGCTCAGGTATAAGGTGCTAGGGTATAAAGTGCTAGGGTATAAGGTGCTAGGGTATAAGGTGCTAAGGTATAAAGTGCTAGGGTATAAAGTGCTAGGGTATAAGGTGCTAGGGTATAAGGTGCTAGGGTATAAAGGTCTAGGGTATAAGGTGCTAGGGTATAAGGTGCTAGGTTATAAAGTGCTAGGGTATAAGGTGCTAGGGTATAAGGTGCTAGGGTATAAAGTGCTAGGGTATAAGGTGCTAGGGTATAAGGTGCTAGGGTATAAAGTGCTAGGGTATAAGGTGCTAGGTTATAAAGTGCTAGGGTATAAGGTGCTAGGGTATAAGGTGCTAGGTTATAAAGTGCTAGGGTATAAGGTGCTAGGGTATAAGGTGCTAGGGTATAAGGTGCTAGGTTATAAAGTGCTAGGGTATAAGGTGCTAGGGTATAAGGTGCTAGGGTATAAGGTGCTAGGGTATAAGGTGCTAGGGTATAAAGTGCTAGGGTATAAGGTGCTAGGGTATAAGGTGCTAGGGTATAAAGTGCTAGGGTATAAGGTGCTAGGGTATAAAGTGCTAGGGTATAAGGTGCTAGGTTATAAAGTGCTAGGGTATAAGGTGCTAGGGTATAAGGTGCTAGGGTATAAGGTGCTAGGGTATAAGGTGCTCAGGTATAAGGTGCTAGGGTATAAGGTGCTAGGGTATAAGGTGCTAGGGTATAAGGTGCTCAGGTATTAAGTGCTAGGGTATAAGGTGCTAGGGTATAAGATGCTCAGGTATAAGGTGCTAGGGCATAAGGTGCTAGGGCATAAAGTGCTAGGGTATAAGGTGCTAGGGTATAAGGTACTAGGGTATAAGGTGCTCAGGTATAAGGTGCTAGGGTATAAGGTGCTAGGGTATAAGGTGCTCAGGTATAAGGTGCTAGGGCATAAAGTGCTAGGGTATAAGGTTCTAGGGTATAAAGTACTAGGGTATAAAGTGCTAGGGTATAAGGTGCTAGGGTATACGGTGCTAGGGTATAAGGTGCTAGGGTATAAGGTGCTCAGGTATTAAGTGCTAGGGTATAAGGTGCTCAGGTATAAAGTGCTAGGGTATAAGGTGCTAGGGTATAAGGTGCTAGGGTATTAAGTGCTAGGGTATAAAGTGCTAGGGTATAAGGTGCTCGGGTATAAGGTGCTCAGGTATAAGGTGCTCGGGTATAAGGTGCCTGGGTATAAGGTGCTAGGGTATAAGGTGCTAGGGTATAAGGTGCTAGGGTATAAGGTGCTAGGGTATAAGGTGCTAGGGTATAAGGTGCTAGGGTATAAGGTGCTAGGGTATAAGGTGCTAGGGTATAAGGTGCTAGGGTATAAAGTGCTAGGGTATAAGGTGCTAGGGTATAAGGTGCTAGGGTATAAGGTGCTCAGGTTTTAAGTGCTAGGGTATAAGGTGCTCAGGTATAAGGTGCTAGGGTATAAAGTGCTAGGGTATAAGGTGCTAGGGTATAAGGTGCTAAGGTATAAAGTGCTAGGGTATAAAGTGCTAGGGTATAAGGTGCTAGGGTATAAGGTGCTAGGGTATAAAGGTCTAGGGTATAAGGTGCTAGGGTATAAGGTGCTAGGTTATAAAGTGCTAGGGTATAAGGTGCTAGGGTATAAGGTGCTAGGGTATAAGGTGCTAGGGTATAAAGTGCTAGGGTATAAGGTGCTAGGGTATAAGGTGCTAGGGTATAAGGTGCTCAGGTTTTAAGTGCTAGGGTATAAGGTGCTCAGGTATAAGGTGCTAGGGTATAAAGTGCTAGGGTATAAGGTGCTAGGGTATAAGGTGCTAAGGTATAAAGTGCTAGGGTATAAAGTGCTAGGGTATAAGGTGCTAGGGTATAAAGGTCTAGGGTATAAGGTGCTAGGGTATAAGGTGCTAGGTTATAAAGTGCTAGGGTATAAGGTGCTAGGGTATAAGGTGCTAGGGTATAAAGTGCTAGGGTATAAGGTGCTAGGGTATAAGGTGCTAGGGTATAAAGTGCTAGGGTATAAGGTGCTAGGTTATAAAGTGCTAGGGTATAAGGTGCTAGGGTATAAGGTGCTAGGTTATAAAGTGCTAGGGTATAAGGTGCTAGGGTATAAGGTGCTAGGGTATAAGGTGCTAGGTTATAAAGTGCTAGGGTATAAGGTGCTAGGGTATAAGGTGCTAGGGTATAAGGTGCTAGGGTATAAGGTGCTAGGGTATAAAGTGCTAGGGTATAAGGTGCTAGGGTATAAGGTGCTAGGGTATAAAGTGCTAGGGTATAAGGTGCTAGGTTATAAAGTGCTAGGGTATAAGGTGCTAGGGTATAAAGTGCTAGGGTATAAGGTGCTAGGGTATAAGGTGCTAGGGTATAAGGTGCTAGGTTATAAAGTGCTAGGGTATAAGGTGCTAGGGTATAAGGTGCTAGGGTATAAGGTGCTAGGGTATAAGGTGCTAGGTTATAAAGTGCTAGGGTATAAGGTTCTAGGGTATAAGGTGCTAGGGTATAAAGTGCTAGGGTATAAGGTGCTAGGGTATAAGGTGCTAGGGTATAAGGTGCTAGGGTATAAGGTGCTAGGTTATAAAGTGCTAGGGTATAAGGTGCTAGGGTATAAGGTGCTAGGGTATAAGGTGCTAGGGTATAAAGTGCTAGGGTATAAGGTGCTAGGGTATAAGGTGCTAGGGTATAAGGTGCTAGGGTATAAGGTGCTAGGGTATAAGGTGCTCAGGTATTAAGTGCTAGGGTATAAGGTGCTCAGGTATAAAGTGCTAGGGTATAAGGTGCTAGGGTATAAGGTGCTAGGGTATTAAGTGCTAGGGTATAAAGTGCTAGGGTATAAGGTGCTCGGGTATAAGGTGCTCAGGTATAAGGTGCTAGGGTATAAGGTGCTAGGGTATAAGGTGCTAGGGTATAAGGTGCTAGGGTATAAGGTGCTAGGGTATAAAGTGCTAGGGTATAAGGTGCTAGGGTATAAGGTGCTAGGGTATAAGGTGCTAGGGTATAAGGTGCTCAGGTTTTAAGTGCTAGGGTATAAGGTGCTCAGGTATAAGGTGCTAGGGTATAAAGTGCTAGGGTATAAGGTGCTAGGGTATAAGGTGCTAAGGTATAAAGTGCTAGGGTATAAAGTGCTAGGGTATAAGGTGCTAGGGTATAAGGTGCTAGGGTATAAAGGTCTAGGGTATAAGGTGCTAGGGTATAAGGTGCTAGGTTATAAAGTGCTAGGGTATAAGGTGCTAGGGTATAAGGTGCTAGGGTATAAAGTGCTAGGGTATAAGGTGCTAGGGTATAAGGTGCTAGGGTATAAAGTGCTAGGGTATAAGGTGCTAGGTTATAAAGTGCTAGGGTATAAGGTGCTAGGGTATAAGGTGCTAGGTTATAAAGTGCTAGGGTATAAGGTGCTAGGGTATAAGGTGCTAGGGTATAAGGTGCTAGGGTATAAGGTGCTAGGTTATAAAGTGCTAGGGTATAAGGTGCTAGGGTATAAGGTGCTAGGGTATAAGGTGCTAGGGTATAAGGTGCTAGGGTATAAAGTGCTAGGGTATAAGGTGCTAGGGTATAAGGTGCTAGGGTATAAAGTGCTAGGGTATAAGGTGCTAGGTTATAAAGTGCTAGGGTATAAGGTGCTAGGTTATAAAGTGCTAGGGTATAAGGTGCTAGGGTATAAGGTGCTAGGGTATAAGGTGCTAGGGTATAAGGTGCTAGGTTATAAAGTGCTAGGGTATAAGGTGCTAGGGTATAAGGTGCTAGGGTATAAGGTGCTAGGGTATAAGGTGCTAGGTTATAAAGTGCTAGGGTATAAGGTTCTAGGGTATAAGGTGCTAGGGTATAAAGTGCTAGGGTATAAGGTGCTAGGGTATAAGGTGCTAGGGTATAAGGTGCTAGGGTATAAGGTGCTAGGTTATAAAGTGCTAGGGTATAAGGTGCTAGGGTATAAGGTGCTAGGGTATAAGGTGCTAGGGTATAAAGTGCTAGGGTATAAGGTGCTAGGGTATAAGGTGCTAGGGTATAAGGTGCTAGGTTATAAAGTGCTAGGGTATAAGGTGCTAGGGTATAAGGTGCTAGGGTATAAGGTGCTAGGGTATAAGGTCCCACACCCTTTTAAGCGCCTTCCCCAAACTCAGCCATCTCACGTTTGTGTGGTAGTGGAGATCTGCATGACCCGACTCTTCCAACAGTGAGACAAACCGCCTGTGGTTTAAACATTTTGCTCTTTTGAAGATGACCACTTTAGTGACAACATGGCTCTTTTTCAGAACACATTTACAGAGCACCTCCTGATGAATAATGCAATGTAGGAAAATCATTTTCTGATCTGGGTTCAGCTCAGCTACTTGATCTTGTGTCCTTTTCAAAAGGCCAACGTTTTTTCCTGTCAAGTTTTGGCACCCATCAGTGGTCACACTGGATAACTTTTCAAAACTCAGTCCCAGCTTTGCCACACACTTATTAACCTCCTCCAATAAATATTTCCCTGTGGTTGTGCTCTTCATTGACTGCACTGAAACAAGCGCCTCTGTAATTTCAAAGTCTGGGGTTATGACCTCGTAAGAATATCAACAACTGCGCCGTGTCACGTGCTTCACTGCTCTCATCCAGGGCCAAGGAGAAATAGGTGAAATCCTTTACCTTGTCTTTCAACTGTTGTTCCATATTCTCTGCGATGTCCTCAAATCAAATTTTATTTGTCACATACACATGGTTAGCAGATGTTAATGCGAGTGTAGCGAAATGCTTGTGCTTCTAGTTCCGACAATGCAGTAATAACCAACAAGTAATCTAACCTAACAATTCCACAACTACTACCTTATACACACAAGTGTAAAGGAATGCAGAATATGTACATAAAGATATATGAATGAGTGATGGTACAGAACGGCATAGGCAAGATGCAGTAGATGGTATAGAGTACAGTATATACATATGAGATGAGTAATGTAGGGTATGTAAACATATAAAAGTGGCATAGTTTAAAGTGGCTAGTGGTACATGTATTACATAAAGATTACATCAACACGCTGTGTGTCACTGTTCGTCTTGACAGGGAAACATTTTCAAACAGCTCTTTCTTGTCGGGGCAAAGTATTGCTGCAGAGTCAATTAAACATTCTTTAATGAATTCGCTCTCAGCGAATGGCTTGGTGTGTTTAGCAATTTTGTGGGACAGTACATAGCTAGCTCTCGCAATTCCGTCGTTTGCTGAATGCAGTTTTATGAAAAGTCCATGCTGCTTTGTGTGTCAGAAGACGCTGACGCTGTGTGTCAGAAGACATAGTCCTATATTTCTCTGCATGCTTCGTCTGGAAGTGTCGGGACAAGTTGTAGTCTTTCAAGACAGCGATGCTCTCTTTGCACACCAAGCACACAGCTTTCCCTGATACCTAAATAAAGACATATCCAAACTTACTGGAACACCCTACATTCATTGTCTACTTTCCTTTTCTTTGAAAAATTATTTTTTGCGCAATTTCTAGCTAGCTACTATTTGTAACTGTGACGTGTGTGTCGGCTTGTCTGTCCTCGTGCAGTTGTTATCTATACGTGCCTTCAAAATAAATGTCCCAGAAGCGGTGGGAGTTAAATCATTACACAAAGGTGACTATTCATTGGGCTTTTAATTTGAATAACAAATACTTTTTTCAAAACTTTACTATCGCAAATTCTTCATGTGATCTGAGCATGATTCCCCGGGCCGTATTGAATCAGGCCAGGCCTGGTGTAGGGGCTAGGGTGTGATGCTGTCTGCTATAGAGAGTAGTGGTGGTGTCTAGCTGTAGATCCACTTGAAGGCCTATAGGTGGCGACAGAGCACCACTCACATCTCATTCCTACATCAGCTGTCACCAATTTTGGTCCTGGACAGCTACTGCTGATTGGCCAGGAGAAGGTGAGGAGGCGGCGACTAGTTTGATTGATAGCTGGATGGAGCACTTACCTGCAGTGGGAGGTTGGGCACCAGGCAGGTGATGCCGAATCCCACCAATAGGACGTTGGTCAGGATGAACGCTCGCATTGCATTGGTCACCTTCTGGATCTGTCTGTCTCTGGGCTTGGCCTTGAGCTGGTCCCTGAAGAGGTTAGGGTTCGAGAGGGGAGAGGAGGTCCGATCTTATACCCAACATCCCATCACACAGACATCATGCTATCAAGAGATCACCTCTCATCAACCCTTAAGCCAAACCTCTCAGATCCCCATAGAGGGTAAGGGCTAGTGACTTAACTTACTATGCTGGCTGGCTATACTACACCATTTGTTTGATATTTTAAATGAAAGCCCTTTGTGTATCTACTCCCCCCTACTTGAAGTAAATATTTTAACAAATTCACTTATAGTTTATTCAAGTAGTCAAAAGTTTAGTAATTGGTCCCACATTCCTAGCACGCAATGACTACACCAAGCTTGTGACTCTACAAACTTGCTGGATGCATTTTCTGTTTGTTTTGGTTGTGTTTCAGAATATGTTGTGCCCAATGGTGAATAATGTATTGTCATTTTGGAGTCACTTTTATTGTAAATGAGAATGTTTTGGGGGTATGATCTTTGTGCCTCTGAAATGTTCTGTAGGGCCTAGGGGTTAGGATGTAAGGTATAGGTGACATAGTAACTTACTTGCTGCACGGTTCCTCCTCCCCCTCTGCATCTTCACAGTCCTTCAGCTTCCAGTCCATAATCTGACCAATCACAGGAGTCGTCATCAGACACAGTAGCTGCAGCATGCCGAAGATAGAGGAGTACAAACTGACTGTGGAGAGAGGAGAAAGAGACAAGAGACAGGAGACAGGAGGAGAGAGAGGAGGAGAGAGAGAGAGAGAGAGGAGGAAGAGAGAGAGAGAGAGAGAGAGAGAGAGAGAGAGAGAGAGAGAGAGAGAGAGAGAGAGAGAGAGAGAGAGAGAGAGAGAGAGAGAGAGAGAGAGAGAGAGAGAGAGAGAGAGAGAGGGAGGGAAGGAGGGAGAAGGAGAAGGAGAAGGAGGAGAGAGAGAGAGAGAGAGAGAGAGCAGATTATTAGCCAGTCTAATAAATAACTATTCCATGTTAATCCATAGAGTTCCTGGGTTTTAGCATTAATGATTACTGTAGTAAGTTAATGAGTAGTAGATCTAGTAACTGATGATAGGCTAGCAGCTACCTAGTACTGGTTTAGCTCAGGGCAAGGGCAGTCAAGGACTGGGCTAGGTTGGGGGAGAACGTAGAGAATATAGAGGTCTCTAGTGGCCAAAAGGACATATTAGCACTGGCAGCGCCATTGAGGGCTTCCACAATTGTAATGTAGTCAACTGGGTGGGACTTCCAACTTCATTGGCTGATCCCTCCTGGTGACTCTGTTGGAGTCATGTTCAACCGGGTCACCAAGAGGGAACAGCCAATCGTGATTTTTTTTGTTGACAAGGATAGGGTTTAGTGCTAGCAGTACCTAACAGTACCTAAGGTTAAAGCAGAGGTAGCCAACCCTCCCTGTGGAGACCTACTGAGTGTGCAGGCTTTTGCTCCTGCCCTGCTGTAACACACCTGATTCAGCTGTTAGAGATCATTAACTGATGAGTAGAATGAGGTGTGTTAGAGCAGGGCTGGAACAAAACCCTGCAGCAGGGTAGCTCTCCACAAGACACACCCCACTCTGCACTATTTAAAAAATATATATATATTTAACTAGGCAAGTCAGTTAAGAACAAATTCTTATTTTCAATGACAGCCTAGGAACAGTGGGTTAACTGCCTTGTTCAGGGGCAGATTTGTACCTTGTCAGCTCAGGGATTCAAACTTGCAACCTTTCAGTTACTAGTCCACCTGCGGCCCCATGTTACATGTTAGCAGTCTATACAACCGAGACAGTAGCTAACAACAGGAAAGCTAAGAGACAGACAGGCTAGTTTTAGGTGAGGCTAGGGAGGCTAGGAGACAGAGGCTAGTTTTATGTGAGGCTAGGGAAGCTAAGAGACAGACAGAGGCTAGTCTTAGGTGAGGCTAGGGAAGCTAAGAGACAGAGGCTAGTTTTAGGTGAGGGAAGCTAAGAGACAGAGGCTAGTTTTAGGTGAGGCTAGGGAAGCTAAGAGACAGACAGAGGCTAGTCTTAGGTGAGGCTAGGGAGGCTAGGAGAGAGGCTAGTTTTAGGTGAGGCTAGGGAAGCTAAGAGACAGACAGGCTAGGCTTGGGTGAGGCTAGGGAAGCTAAGAGACAGACAGGCTAGGCTTGGGTGAGGCTAGGGAAGCTAAGAGACAGACAGGCTAGGCTTGAGTGAGGCTAGGGAAGCTAAGGGACAGACAGAGGCTAGTTTTAAATGGTATATCTATTAGTCTAATCCAATAGGGTTTGATGTTGGATCTAGTCCAATAGGGTTTGATGTTATATCTACCAGTCTAGTCCAATAGGGTTAGATGTTATACTACCAGTCTAGTCCAATAGGGTTAGATGTTATGTATACTAGTCTAGTCCAATAGGGTTTGATGTTATTTATACTAGTCTAGGCCAATAGGGTTAGATGTTATATCTAGTCCAATAGGGTTAGATGTTATATCTACCAGTCTAGTCCAATAGAGTTAGATGTTATATCTACCAGTCTAGTCCAATAGGGTTAGATGTTATTTATACTAGTCTAGTCCAATAGGGTTAGATGTGATATCTAGTCCAATAGGGTTAGATGTGATATCTACTAGTCTAGTCCAATAGGGTTAGATGTGATATCTACTAGACTAGTCCAATAGGGTTAGATGTGATATCTACTAGACTAGTCCAATAGGGTTAAATGTGATATCTACTAGACTAGTCCAATAGGGTTAAATGTGATATCTACTAGTCTAGTCCAATAGGGTCAGATGTGATATCTACTAGTCTAGTCCAATAGGGTTAGATGTGATATCTACTAGTCTAGTCCAATAGGGTTAGATGTGATATCTACTAGTCTAGTCCAATAGGGTTAGATGTGATATCTAGTCCAATAGGGTTAGATGTTATATCTACTAGACTAGTCCAATAAGCCTGCGGTCTTACCAACTTCCATTCTCTCCACTACAGGAGAGAGAAAGAACAGAGGGAGGAGGAAAAGAAGAGAGGTGCATTTTAAAACACACACAAGTCCTCAGCATATGTGGCAACTCCTTCAAGACTGTTGGAAAAGCATTCCTCATGAAGCTGGTTGAGAGACTGCCAAGAGTGTGCAAAGTTGTCATCAAGGCAAAGGGTGGCTACTTTGAAGAATCTCACATATAACATATATTTAGATTTGTTTACAATTTTTTTCCTTACTACATGATTCCATATGTGTTATTTCATAGTTTTGATGTCTTCATTATTATTCTACAATGTAGAAAATAGTACAAATAAAGAAAAACCCTGGAATGAGTAGGTGTGTCCAAACTTTTGACTGGTACTGTATGTAGAAAACACATATACAATGACACCACTGACATACATGGCAAACATATCTTACCAGATCCTTACCAGATTACTTATTAGATTTTTGTTAAAATAATCTTCTCCTGCCGTACAACATTCTCATTTGATTGTCATGATTCTTTTCCATATGGGGTACCCACCAGTGTTGAGGCCCTCCAGGATGTTGTTCATGGCTCACCCAGCCCTAGCAGCAGTACTCACCAGTGTTGAGGCCCTCCAGGATGTTGTTCATGGCTCACCCAGCCCTAGCAGCAGTACTCACCAGTGTTGAGGTCTCCAGGATGTTGTACATGGCTCACCCAGCCCTAGCAGCAGTACTCACCAGTGTTGAGGTCTCCAGGATGTTGTACATGGCTCCCCCAGCCCTAGCAGCAGTACTCACCAGTGTTGAGGTCTCCAGGATGTTGTACATGGCTCACCCAGCCCTAGCAGCAGTACTCACCAGTGTTGAGGTCTCCAGGATGTTGTTCATGGCTCACCCAGCCCTAGCAGCAGTACTCACCAGTGTTGAGGTCTCCAGGATGTTGTTCATGGCTCACCCAGCCCTAGCAGCAGTATCCACCAGTGTTGAGGCCCTCCAGGATGTTGTACATGGCTCCCCCAGCCCTAGCAGCAGTACTCACCAGTGTTGAGGTCTCCAGGATGTTGTACATGGCTCCCCCAGCCCTAGCAGCAGTACTCACCAGTGTTGAGGTCTCCAGGATGTTGTACATGGCTCCCCCAGCCCTAGCAGCAGTACCCACCAGTGTTGAGGTCTCTAGGATGTTGGTCATGGCTCACCCAGCCCTAGCAGCAGTACTCACCAGTGTTGAGGTCTCCAGGATGTTGTACATGGCTCACCCAGCCCTAGCAGCAGTACCCACCAGTGTTGAGGCCCTCCAGGATGTTGTTCATGGCTCACCCAGCCCTAGCAGAAGTACCCACCAGTGTTGAGGTCTCTAGGACGTTGTTCATGGCTCACCCAGCCCTAGCAGCAGTACTCACCAGTGTTGAGGTCTCCAGGATGTTGTACATGGCTCCCCCAGCCCTAGCAGCAGTACCCACCAGTGTTGAGGCCCTCCAGGATGTTGTACATGGCTCACCCAGCCCTAGCAGCAGTACTCACCAGTGTTGAGGTCTCCAGGATGTTGTTCATGGCTCACCCAGCCCTAGCAGCAGTACCCACCAGTGTTGAGGCCCTCCAGGTTGTTGTTCATGGCTCACCCAGCCCTAGCAGCAGTACTCACCAGTGTTGAGGCCCTCCAGCATGTTGTTCATGGCTCACCCAGCCCTAGCAGCAGTACTCACCAGTGTTGAGGTCTCCAGGATGTTGTTCATGGCTCACCCAGCCCTAGCAGCAGTACTCACCAGTGTTGAGGCCCTCCAGGATGTTGTACATGGCTCACCCAGCCCTAGCAGCAGTACCCACCAGTGTTGAGGCCCTCCAGGATGTTGTACATGGCTCACCCAGCCCTAGCAGCAGAACCCACCAGTGTTGAGGTCTCCAGGATGTTGTACATGGCTCACCCAGCCCTAGCAGCAGAACCCACCAGTGTTGAGGTCTCCAGGATGTTGTACATGGCTCACCCAGCCCTAGCAGCAGTACTCACCAGTGTTGAGGTCTCCAGGATGTTGTTCATGGCTCACCCAGCCCTAGCAGCAGAACCCACCAGTGTTGAGGCCTCCAGGATGTTGTACATGGCTCACCCAGCCCTAGCAGCAGTACTCACCAGTGTTGAGGTCTCCAGGATGTTGTTCATGGCTCACCCAGCCCTAGCAGCAGTACTCACCAGTGTTGAGGTCTCCAGGATGTTGTACATGGCTCACCCAGCCCTAGCAGCAGTACCCACCAGTGTTGAAGTCTCCATCACTGAGGCCCTCCAGGATGTTGTTCATAGCTCCCATGTAGAAGATGAGACGGAGCTGAGTGATGGACATGGTGACCAGAGAGAGGATGAAGAGAGGGCTGATGATGCTCTGCATGAACGACTGGGCTGAAGGAGAGAAGCGGAGGCAGAGAAGAGATGTGTTTCAAATGTTTTCAAGGTTTTTGTAGTATATGTTTGGTGTTGTATGTACACTGTGTTATGTTGTACCATGCACTTTGTGTTGTGCTATGTTGTTTGAACATTGAATGAAGGTTGTGCTATGTTGTTTGAACATTGAATGAAGGTTGTGCTATGTTGTTTGAACATTGAATGAAGGTTGTGCTATTGTAACGGATGTGAAATGGATAGCTAGTTAGCGGGTACGCGCTAATAGCGTTTCAATCAGTTACGTCACTTGCTCTGAAACCTAGAAGTAGTGTTGCACCTTGCTCTGCAAGGGCTGCGGACTTTGTGGAGCGATGGGTAACGATGTTTCGTGGGCGACCGTTGTTGATGTGTGCAGAAGGTCCCTGGTTCGCGCCCGGGTCGGGGCGAGGGGACGGTCTAAAGTTATACTGTTACCCTATGTTGTTTGAACATTGAATGAAGGTTGTGCTATGTTGTATGAACATTGAATGAAGGTTGTGCTATGTTGTATGAACATTGTGTCATGTTGGTATGTTCAAGTAACTGCCAAAATAATGGAACTACCTTAGTAAAGGAGGGACACAACGTATATTGAAAGCACCTGCTTCCACACAGGTTCCCATCATGCTTTAGGGTTCTGTTTAAAAATCCCCATTTGACCATTATTTTGACCATTATTTTATCTACCATGTCTATGACCCCACAGGATGACAATACCCCCATCCACAGGGCATGAGTGGTCACCGAAGGGTTTGATGAGCATGAAAACAATGTCAACCATATACCCTGGCCGTCTCAGTCACCAGATCTCAACCCACCAGAACACTTCTGGCAGATTCTGGAGCGGGGGTCTGAGACATGCGTTTTCCACCAGCATCAACAAAACAATAAATGATGGAATTTCTCCAGGAAGAATGGTGTTGCATCCCTCCAATAGAGTTCCAGACTCTTGTAGAATCTACGCCGAGGTGCGTTGAATCTGTTCTGGCGGTTGGCGGCCCAACGCCCTATTAAGACATGCTGGTGTTTCCTTTATTTTGGTAGTTACCTGTATGTTGTGTTGTTTTAAGTTGGCAGAATATTGTGGCATGTTTTTTAGTGTCTACTGTTTCCACTGCGCCACTCGGGAGGCCACATTGTGTTGTATAAAGATCTGGGTCCTTACATTCCTCATTGGTTTTTTTGCTGACCTCCAGGTCCATGGTTGAGAGACAGAGTTTGTGTCCTTCCTTAGTGGCGGGCTCTCTCTGCTTCAGACTGTTGCTCACACTCAGACGTTTCCCCACCGTGGTCACCTGATGGTAGAACTGCTTCCCTGTGATCTTATGGTCAAAACCCAGCCAACTGAACTTTACCTTCACACTAGGGAGGGAGGGAGGGAGGGAGGGAGGGAGGGAGGGAGGGAGGGAGGGAGTCATGTTATTCCAGTGTAAATGTAACACAGTACAGTTAAACATTCCTGAGCTGACCTGGAGCTTGACCTCTAACCTTTAACAGTACTGTACATACTACTGCAAATTCTACTGTACATACTACTGCAAATTCTACTGCACATTCTACTGCACATTCTACTGCTCATTCTACTGCACATTCTACTGCTCATTCTACTGCTCATTTTACTGCTCATTCCACTGCTCATTCTACTGCTCATTCTACTGCTCATTTTACTGCTCATTCCACTGCTCATTCTACTGCTCATTCCACTGCTCATTCCACTGCTCATTCTACTGCACATTCTACTGCTCATTTTACTGCTCATTCCACTGCTCATTCCACTGCTCATTCTACTGCTCATTCTACTGCACATTCTACTGCTCATTCTACTGCACATTCTACTGCTCATTCTACTGCACATTCTACTGCACATTCTACTGCTCATTTTACTGCTCATTCCACTGCTCATTCTACTGCTCATTCTACTGCTCATTTTACTGCTCATTCCACTGCTCATTCTACTGCTCATTCCACTGCTCATTCCACTGCTCATTCTACTGCACATTCTACTGCTCATTCTACTGCACATTCTACTGCACATTACATGAACATACAGCCTACCCTAACCTCACACTGATGGAAAATACTGTACATGTAGCTCCCCTAATGGCTGGTATTACTGTTACTACTACTATGTATGTATGTATGTATGTATGTATGTATGTATGTATGTATGTATGTATGTATGTGTGTATGTGTGTATGTGTGTATGTGTGTGTGTGTGTGTGTGTGTGTGTGTGTGTGTGTGTGTGTGTGTGTGTGTGTGTGTGTGTGTGTGTGTGTGTGTGTGTGTGTGTGTGTGTGTGTGTGTGTGTGTGTGTGTGTGTGTGTGTGTGTGTGTGTGTGTGTGTGTGTGTGTGTGTGTGTGTGTGTGTGTGTGTGTGTGTGTGTGTGTGTGTGTGTGTGTGTGTGTGTGTGTGTGTGTGTGTGTGTGTGTGTGTGTGTGTGTGTGTGTGTGTGTGTGTGTGTGTGTGTGTGTGTGTGTGTGTGTGTGTGTGTGTGTGTGTGTGTGTGTGTGTGTGTGTGTGTGTGTGTGTGTGTGTGTGTGTGTGTGTGTGTGTTTCTGTGTGTTTCTGTGTGTTTCTGTGTGTTTCTGTGTGTTTCTGTGTGCGTTCGTGTGTACCTATAGTCCATGTCCTCGGGTCCAGGGAAGGGTTCCACGGGCCAGTTGAAGAAGCAGTTGAAGAAGACGAGGCCGGAACACGCTGCCCAGACAACCATGATGGTGATGAACGTCACACCAAGGTCATAGATCACCTAGGAAACAACAACAACAACTATTATAGATCACCTAGGAAACAACAATCACAACTGTTATAGATCACCTAGGAAACAACAACAACTATTATAGATAATCTAGGAAACAACAACAACAACAACTGTTATAGATCACCTAGGAAACAACAACTGCTGTTATAAATCACCTAGGAAACAACAACTACTGTTATAGATCACCTAGGAAATAACTACCACAACTGTTATAGATCACCTAGGAAACAACAACTACTGTTATAGATCACCTAGGAAACAACAACAACAACAACAACTGTTATAGATCACCTAGGAAACAACAACAACAACTGTTATAGATCACCTAGGAAACAACAACCACAACTGTTATAGATCACCTAGGAAACAACAACCACAACTGTTATAGATCACCTAGGAAACAACAACTACTGTTATAGATCACCTAGGAAACAACAACAACAACTGTTATAGATCACCTAGGAAACAACAACCACAACTGTTATAGATCACCTAGGAAACAACAACTGTTATAGATCACCTAGGAAACAACAACAACTATTATAGATAATCCAGGAAACAACAGCAACAACTGTTATAGATCACCTAGGAAACAACAACAGCAACTGTTATAGATCACCTAGGAAACAACAACAACTGTTATAGATCGCCTAGGAAACAACAACAGCAACTGTTATAGATCGCCTAGGAAACAACAACAGCAACTGTTATAGATCACCTAGGAAACAAAAACAACAACTGTTATAGATCGCCTAGGAAACAACAACAACAACTGTTATAGATCGCCTAGGAAACAACAACAGCAACTGTTATAGATCACCTAGGAAACAACAACCACAACTGTTATAGATCACCTAGGAAACAACAACCACAACTGTTATAGATCACCTAGGAAACAACAACAGCAACTGTTATAGATCACCTAGGAAACAACAACAGCAACTGTTATAGATCACCTAGGAAACAACAACAGCAACTGTTATAGATAATATGTAATACAACAGCAACTGTTATAGATCACCTAGGACACAACAACAATAACAATTGCTATAGATCACCTAGGACACAACAACAATAACAATTGCTATAGATCACCTAGGAAACAACAACTGCTGTTATAAATCACCTAGGAAACAACAACAACAACTGTTATAGATCGCCTAGGAAACAACAACAACAACTGTTATAGATCACCTAGGAAACAACAACAACAACTGTTATAGATCGCCTAGGAAACAACAACAACAACTGTTATAGATCACCTAGGAAACAACAACAACAACTGTTATAGATCACCTAGGAAACAACAACAACAACTGTTATAGATCACCTAGGAAACAACAACAACTGTTATAGATCGCCTAGGAAACAACAACAACTATTATAGATCACCTAGGAAACAACAACAACTATTATAGATCACCTAGGAAACAACAACAACTATTATAGATCATCTAGGAAACAACAACAACTATTATAGATCACCTAGGAAACAACAACTACTATTATAGATCACCTAGGAAACAACAACAGCAACTGTTATAGATCACCTAGGAAACAACAACAACTATTATAGATCACCTAGGAAACAACAACAACAACAACTGTTATAGATCACCTAGGAAACAACAACAACTATTATAGATCACCTAGGAAACAACAACAACTACTGTTATAGATCACCTAGGAAACAACAACAACTATTATAGATCACCTAGGAAACAACAACAACTATTATAGATCACCTAGGAAACAACAACAACAACTGTTATAGATCACCTAGGAAACAACAACAACAACTGTTATAGATCACCTAGGAAACAACAACCACAACTGTTATAGATAATCTAGGAAACAACAACAACTATTATAGATCACCTAGGAAACAACAACAACAACTATTATAGATCATCTAGGAAACAACAACTACTATTAAAGATCACCTAGGAAACAACTACTGTTATAGATCACCTAGGAAACAACAACAACTATTATAGATCACCTAGGAAACAACTACTATTATAGATCACCTAGGAAACAACAACAACAACTGTTATAGATCGCCTAGGAAACAACAACAACAGCTGTTATAGATCACCTAGGAAACAACAACAACAACTGTTATAGATCACCTAGGAAACAACAACAACAACTGTTATAGATCACCTAGGAAACAACAACCACAACTGTTATAGATAATCTAGGAAACAACAACTGCTGTTATAGATCACCTAGGAAACAACAACAACAACTGTTATAGATCGCCTAGGAAACAACAACTACTGTTATAGATCACCTAGGAAACAACAACAACAACTGTTATAGATCGCCTAGGAAACAACAATAACAACTGTTATAGATCGCCTAGGAAACAACAATAACAACTGTTATAGATCACCTAGGAAACAACAACAACAACTGTTATAGATCGCCTAGGAAACAACAATAACAACTGTTATAGATCGCCTAGGAAACAACAATAACAACTGTTATAGATCGCCTAGGAAACAACAATAACAACTGTTATAGATCGCCTAGGAAACAACAATAACAACTGTTATAGATCGCCTAGGAAACAACAACAACAACTGTTATAGATCACCTAGGAAACAACAACAACAACTGTTATAGATCACCTAGGAAACAACAACTGCTGTTATAAATCACCTAGGAAACAACAACTACTGTTATAGATCACATAGGAAACAACAACAGCAACTGTTATAGATCGCCTAGGAAACAACAACCACAACTGTTATAGATCACCTAGGAAACAACAACAACAACTGTTATAGATCGCCTAGGAAACAACAACCACAACTGTTATAGATCACCTAGGAAACAACAACAACAACTGTTATAGATCGCCTAGGAAACAACAATAACAACTGTTATAGATCGCCTAGGAAACAACAATAACAACTGTTATAGATCACCTAGGAAACAACAACAACAACTGTTATAGATCACCTAGGAAACAACAACAACAACTGTTATAGATCGCCTAGGAAACAACAATAACAACTGTTATAGATCACCTAGGAAACAACAACAACAACTGTTATAGATCACCTAGGAAACAACAACAACAACTGTTATAGATCGCCTAGGAAACAACAATAACAACTGTTATAGATCACCTAGGAAACAACAACCACAACTGTTATAGATCACCTAGGAAACAACAACAACTATTATAGATAATCCAGGAAACAACAACAACAACTGTTATAGATCACCTAGGAAACAACAACAACAACTGTTATAGATCACCTAGGAAACAACAACAACAACTGTTATAGATCGCCTAGGAAACAACAACAACAACTGTTATAGATCACCTAGGAAACAACAACAACAACTGTTATAGATCACCTAGGAAACAACAACCACAACTGTTATAGATCACCTAGGAAACAACAACAGCAACTGTTATAGATCACCTAGGAAACAACAACAACAACTGTTATAGATCACCTAGGACACAACAACAATAACAATTGCTATAGATCACCTAGGAAACAACAACTGCTGTTATAAATCACCTAGGAAACAACAACTACTGTTATAGATCACATAGGAAACAACAACAGCAACTGTTATAGATCACCTAGGAAACAACAACAACAACTGTTATAGATCACCTAGGAAACAACAACAACAACTGTTATAGATCGCCTAGGAAACAACAACAACAACTGTTATAGATCGCCTAGGAAACAACAACAGCAACTGTTATAGATCACCTAGGAAACAACAACCACAACTGTTATAGATCGCCTAGGAAACAACAACAACAACTGTTATAGATCACCTAGGAAACAACAACCACAACTGTTATAGATCACCTAGGAAACAACAACAGCAACTGTTATAGATAATATGTAATACAACAGCAACTGTTATAGATCACCTAGGACACAACAACAATAACAATTGCTATAGATCACCTAGGAAACAACATTTGCTGTTATAAATCACCTAGGAAACAACAACTACTGTTATAGATCACATAGGAAACAACAACAACAACTGTTATAGATCGCCTAGGAAACAACAACAACAACTGTTATAGATCGCCTAGGAAACAACAATAACAACTGTTATAGATCACCTAGGAAACAACAACAACAACTGTTATAGATCACCTAGGAAACAACAACAACAACTGTTATAGATCACCTAGGAAACAACAACAACTGTTATAGATCACCTAGGAAACAACAACAGCAACTGTTATAGATCGCCTAGGAAACAACAATAACAACTGTTATAGATCGCCTAGGAAACAACAACAACAACTGTTATAGATCACCTAGGAAACAACAACAACTGTTATAGATCGCCTAGGAAACAACAACAAGAACTGTTATAGATCACCTAGGAAACAACAACAACAACTGTTATAGATCACCTAGGAAACAACAACGGCAACTGTTATAGATCACCTAGGAAACAACAACAGCAACTGTTATAGATCGCCTAGGAAACAACAATAACAACTGTTATAGATCGCCTAGGAAACAACAACAACAACTGTTATAGATCACCTAGGAAACAACAACAACTGTTATAGATCGCCTAGGAAACAACAACAACAACTGTTATAGATCACCTAGGAAACAACAACAGCAACTGTTATAGATCACCTAGGAAACAACAACAGCAACTGTTATAGATCGCCTAGGAAACAACAATAGCAACTGTTATAGATCGCCTAGGAAACAACAACAACAACTGTTATAGATCACCTAGGAAACAACAACAACTGTTATAGATCGCCTAGGAAACAACAACAACAACTGTTATAGATCACCTAGGAAACAACAACAGCAACTGCTATAGATCACCTAGGAAACAACAACTGCTGTTATAGATCACCTAGGAAACAACTACTGCTATATATCACCTAGGAAACAACAACAACAGCTGTTATAGATCACCTAGGAAACAACAACCACAACTGTTATAGATCACCTAGGAAACAACAACAACTGTTATAGATCACCTAGGAAACAACAACAACAACTGTTATAGATCACCTAGGAAACAACAATAACAACTGTTATAGATCACCTAGGAAACAACAACCACAACTGTTATAGATCACCTAGGAAATAACAACAGCAACTGTTATAGATCACCTAGGAAACAACAACCACAACTGTTATAGATCACCTAGGAAACAACAACCACAACTGTTATAGATCGCCTAGGAAACAACAACAACAACTGTTATAGATCACCTAGGAAACAACAACAACTGTTATAGATCGCCTAGGAAACAACAACAACAACTGTTATAGATCACCTAGGAAACAACAACAACAACTGTTATAGATCACCTAGGAAACAACAACAGCAACTGTTATAGATCACCTAGGAAACAACAACAGCAACTGTTATAGATCGCCTAGGAAACAACAATAACAACTGTTATAGATCGCCTAGGAAACAACAACAACAACTGTTATAGATCACCTAGGAAACAACAACAACTGTTATAGATCGCCTAGGAAACAACAACAACAACTGTTATAGATCACCTAGGAAACAACAACAGCAACTGCTATAGATCACCTAGGAAACAACAACTGCTGTTATAGATCACCTAGGAAACAACTACTGCTATATATCACCTAGGAAACAACAACAACAGCTGTTATAGATCACCTAGGAAACAACAACCACAACTGTTATAGATCACCTAGGAAACAACAACAACTGTTATAGATCACCTAGGAAACAACAACAACAACTGTTATAGATCACCTAGGAAACAACAATAACAACTGTTATAGATCACCTAGGAAACAACAACCACAACTGTTATAGATCACCTAGGAAACAACAACAACTGTTATAGATCACCTAGGAAACAACAACAACTGTTATAGATCGCCTAGGAAACAACAACAGCAACTGTTATAGATCACCTAGGAAACAACAACAACAACTGTTATAGATCACCTAGGAAACAACAACAACAACTGTTATAGATCACCTAGGAAACAACAATAACAACTGTTATAGATCACCTAGGAAACAACAACCACAACTGTTATAGATCACCAAGGAAACAACAACAACTGTTATAGATCACCAAGGAAACAACAACAACTGTTATAGATCACCTAGGAAACAACTAGGTGATCTATAACAGTTGTTGTTGTTTCCTAGGTGATCTATAACAGTTGTTGTTGTTTCCTAGGTGATCTATAACAGTTGTTGTTGTTTCCTAGGTGATATATAACAGTTGTTGTTGTCGTTGTTTCCTGTATCACAACCGGCCGTGATTTGGAGTCCCATAGGGTGGCGCACAATTGGCCCAGCGTTGTCCTGGTTAGGGTTTGGCCGGTGTAGGATATCATTGTAAATAAGAAATAAGAACTGACTTGCTTAGTCTATAACTAATTTATTGTTTGGATAATAGTAAAATAATTGTGTGTGTTACCTTGACTCCAGGGAAGGTGACAGCAGAGGAGGCGTAGGAGCCGATCATCAGAGCAATGAACGTAGAGCGCAGATCACCAAACATGTTAGGGAGCTGAAGGGGGAGGGAGAGGGGGAGAGAGAGAGAGAGAGAGAGAGAGAGAGAGAGAGAGAGAGAGAGAGAGAGAGAGAGAGAGAGAGAGAGAGAGAGAGAGAGATGAAGGGGGAGGGAGGGGGAGAGAGAGAGAGAGAGAGAGAGAGAGAGAGAGAGAGAGAGAGAGAGAGAGAGAGAGAGATGAAGGGGGAGGGAGGGGGAGAGAGAGAGATGGGGAGAAAGAGACAGAGAGAGAGAGAGATGGGGAGAAAGAGACAGAGAGAGAGAGAGAGAGAGATGGGGAGAAAGAGACAGAGAGAGAGAGAGATAGAGATGGGGAGAAAGAGAGAGATGGGGAGAAAGAGAGAAAGGCAAGGGGTAGAGGTGGGAGGAGAGAGAAAACAACAATTAAAAAGTAACTTTCTATTTCCAGTCTACTGATATGTGAAAGGACATCACACTCCTGTCTAAAGTATTCTACTCCTTGATGTTTGGGTTCTCTCTGAGGGTTTGGAGTCTGTAGTATTCTACTCCTTGATGTTTGGGTTCTCTCTGAGGGTTTGGAGTCTGTAGTATTCTACTCCTTGATGTTTGGGTTCTCTCTGAGGGTTTGGAGTCTGTAGTATTCTACTCCTTGATGTTTGGTGGTTCTCTCTGAGGGTTTGGAGTCTAAAGTATTCTACTCCTTGATGTTTGGGTTCTCTCTGAGGGTTTGGAGTCTGTAGTATTCTACTCCTTGATGTTTGGGGGTTCTCTCTGAGGGTTTGGAGTCTAAAGTAATGCATTAAAAGTGAATCTGTGCTCAGATCACTGGAGTAGTAATGTTCTAATGGCTCTGATGTTTATGTGGGAGCAACCGTCAGCCAGTACATTCCTCAGCCCTGTTGTTGAGCTCCCAGAGACAGGCTGGGTGGTGGGACAGTGTTAGGGATAGCAGTGACAAGGTGTTGGGGGTAGGGGCTAGGGACACTAGTGCCATTGTGAGGGTGGTACCAGGCAGTACCAGTATTCTGGAGGTGAACCAGGGAGGTACAAGGGAGGTGGGAACCCGATCAAACTGTTCTGACTGTCACACCACAGCCACACAGGGTCTGGTCTTCCATCCAACGCTGTTGAACACTTAAAAGACCTAATGGGGAAACAGAACTGGGCTCAGGAGAAACAGAGCACCAACTCTTTTATATTTCCAGGAAAAGACAGAGAGAGAGAAAAGGGGGCGAGAGAGACAGAGAGAGAGAAAGGGGAGGGAGAGAAGAGAGAGAGGAGAGAGGAGAGAGACAGAGAGAGAGAAAAGGGAGGGAGAGAGGAGAGAGATATGGAGAGAGGAGAGAGGAGAGAGACAGAGAGAGAGAAAAGGGAGGGAGAGAGGAGAGAGAGAGATATGGAGAGAGGAGAGAGGAGTGAGAGACAGAGAGAGAGAAAGAGAGAGGAAGAGAACAGTTGAGGCC
Source organism: Salvelinus alpinus (assembly GCF_045679555.1). NCBI lineage: Eukaryota > Metazoa > Chordata > Actinopteri > Salmoniformes > Salmonidae > Salvelinus > Salvelinus alpinus. Next base: position 57,780,978 of record NC_092098.1, read on the forward strand.
CAATAATTTGTCAATTAATTCAGTGTTCAGTGTTCACAGACTGTTCTGTCTCTGTCTGTACGAGTGGCTGAGCAACAACAAGCACACCCTTACATAACACTGTGTGTGCGTGTGTGTGTGCGTGCGTGTGCGTGTTAACAGTAATCTACATAACTAAAGGAGCTCTCTTTAACCCTGACCTTGAACCCAGCTGTAACTCACCACTATTACCCAACTACTACCTCAGGCCTCACCTCAGAACCACAACTAAAAGAGTCTAATGATTAACCTGCCTGCTCTTAAAGACTGTACAATGGAAGGACAGAGAGAGGGGGAGAAGAGGGGAGGAGAGGAGAAAGGGAGGAGGGGATGTTTACTGTAATGGGAAGTTTACTAGGTAGTGTCACCATGGCAACTGTACTGGTAGTGTAACCATGGTAACTGTACTGGGTAGTGTGTGTCACCATGGTAAAGCGCTGGACTGCAGTTATTCACAAGAGAAGGATGGAAGGAGGGAGGGAACCAGAAGGATGAAGAGAGGTGTGAAGACTGATGTCCTGACTCTGCAGTGTTGGGGAAGCTACTCCCAAATATATAGTTACCAATCTACCAATTGCTTCACACTGGAAGAAGTTATTTTACACTAAAGTTACCCTTAAAGAAAAATACAGCTTACTGAACTGAAGTTACTTTGAAAAAGTAGTTCAGAATTTAGCTACACCGCTACATGGTAAAACAGTAGTGTGTAGTTCCAGTAGTTAGCTACACCCCTACATTTTATTTATTTATTTATTTTATTTCACCTTTATTTAACCAGGTAGGCAAATTGAGAACACGTTCTCATTTACAATTGCGACCTGGCCAAGATAAAGCAAAGCAGTTCGATACATACAACAACACATAGTTACACATGGAGTAAAACAAACATACAGTCAATAATACAGTGAAAAATAAGTCTATATACAATGTGAGCAAGTGAGGTGAGATAAGGGAGGTGAAGGCAAACAAAATATATATAAAAATAAATAAAAATATAAAAAGGCCATGGTGGCGAAGTAAATACAATATAGCAAGTAAAAAAAACACTGGAATGGTTGGTTTGCAGTGGAAGAAAGTGCAAAGTAGAGATAGAGATAATGGGGTGCAAAGGAGCAAAAATAAATAAATGAATACAGTAGGTAAAGAGGTAGTTGTTTGGGCTAAATTATAGATGGGCTATGTACAGGTGCAGTAATCTATGAGCTGCTCTGACAGCTGGTGCTTAAAGCTAGTGAGGGAGATAAGTGTTTCCAGTTTCAGAGATTTTTGTAGTTTGTTCCAGTCATTGGCAGCAGAGAACTGGAAGGAGAGGCGGCCAAAGGAGGAATTGGTTTTGGGGGTGACCAGAGAGATATACCTGCTGGAGCGCGTGCTACAGGTAGGTGCTGCTATGGTGACCAGCGAGCTGAGATAAGGGGGGACTTTACCTAGCAGGGTCTTGTAGATGACCTGGAGCCAGTGGGTTTGGCGACGAGTATGGAGCGAGGGCCAGCCAACGAGAGTGTACAGGTCGCAGTGGTGGGTAGTATATGGGGCTTTGGTGACAAAACGGATGGCACTGTGGTAGACTGCATCCAATTTATTGAGTAGGGTATTGGAGGCTATTTTGTAAATGACATCACCGAAGTCGAGGATTGGTAGGATGGTCAGTTTTACAAGGGTATGTTTGGCAGCATGAGTGAAGGATGCTTTGTTGCGGAATAGGAAGCTAATTCTAGATTTAACTTTGGATTGGAGATGTTTGATGTGAGTCTGGAAGGAGAGTTTACAGTCTAACCAGACACCTAGGTATTTGTAGTTGTCCACATATTCTATGTCAGAACCGTCCAGAGTAGTGATGTTGGACAGGCGGGCAGGTGCAAGCAGCGATCGGTTGAAGAGCATGCATTTAGTTTTACTTGTATTTAAGAGCAATTGGAGGCCACGGAAGGAGAGTTGTATGGCATTGAAGCTCGCCTGGAGGGTTGTTAACACAGTGTCAAAAGAAGGGCCAGAAGTATACAGAATAGTGTCATCTGCGTAGAGGTGGATCAGAGACTCACCAGCAGCAAGAGCGACATCATTGATGTATACAGAGAAGAGAGTCGGTCCAAGAATTGAACCCTGTGGCACCCCCATAGAGACTGCCAGAGGCCCGAACAACAGACCCTCCGATGTGACACACTGAACTCTATCAGAGAAGTAGTTGGTGAACCAGGCGAAGCAATCATTAGAGAAACCAAGGCTGTCGAGTCTGCCGATAAGAATACGGTGATTGACAGAGTCAAAAGCCTTGGCCAGGTCAATGAATACAGCTGCACAGTATTGTTTCCTATCGATGGCGGTTACGATATCGTTTATGACCTTGAGCGTGGCTGAAGTGCACCCATGACCAGCTCTGATACCAGATTGCATAGCGGAGAAGGTATGGTGGGATTCGAAATGGTCGGTAATCTGTTTGTTAACTTGGCTTTCGAAGACCTTAGAAAGGCAGGGTAGGATAGATATGGGTCTGTAGCTGTTTGGGTCAAGAGTGTCCCCCCCTTTGAAGAGGGGGATAACCGCAGCTGCTTTCCAATCTTTGGGAATCTCAGACGACACGAAAGAGAGGTTGAAGAGGCTAGTAATAGGGGTGGCAACAATTTCAGCAGATAGTTTTAGAAAGAAAGGGTCCAGATTATCTAGCCCGGCTGATTTGTAAGGGTCCAGATTTTGCAGCTCTTTCAGAACATCAGCTGACTGTATTTGGGAGAAAGAGAAATGGGGGTGGTTTGGGCGAGTTGCTGTGGGGGGTGCAGTGCTGTTGACCGGGGAAGGGGTAGCCAGGTGGAAAGCATGACCAGCCGTAGAAAAATGCTTATTGAAATTCTCAATTATAGTGGATTTGTCGGTGGTGACAGTGTTTCCTATCTTCAGTGCAGTTGGAAGCTGGGAGGAGGTGTTCTTATTCTCCATGGACTTTACAGTGTCCCAGAACTTTTTGGAGTTTGTGTTGCAGGAAGCAAATTTCTGCTTGAAAAAGCTAGCCTTGGCTTTTCTAACTGCCTGTGTATATTGGTTCCTAGCTTCCCTGAAAAGTTGCATATCACGGGGGCTGTTCGATGCTAATGCAGAACGCCATAGGATATTTTTCTGTTGTGAGTAGTGAGTAGTTCCTGTAGTTAGCTACACTGCTACATGGTAAAACAGTAGTGTGTAGTTCCAGTAGTTAGCTACACCGCTACATGGTAAAACAGTAGTGTGTAGGTCCAGTAGTTAGCTACACTGCTACATGGTAAAACAGTAGTGTGTAGTTCCAGTAGTTAGCTACACTGCTACATGGTAAAACAGTAGTGTGTAGTTCCAGTAGTTAGCTACACCGCTACATGGTAAAACAGTAGTGAGTAGTTCCTGTAGTTAGCTACACCGCTACATGGTAAAACAGTAGTGTGTAGGTCCAGTAGTTAGCTACACCGCTACATGGTAAAACAGTAGTGTGTAGTTCCAGTAGTTAGCTACACCGCTACATGGTAAAACAGTAGTGTGTAGTTCCAGTAGTTAGCTACACCGCTACATGGTAAAACAGTAGTGTGTAGTTCCAGTAGTTAGCTACACTGCTACATGGTAAAACAGTAGTGTGTAGTTCCAGTAGTTAGCTACACCGCTACATGGTAACACAGTAGTGTGTAGTTCCAGTAGTTAGCTACCCCCCCTCTGTCTTTCACCTCTCTAACTCTCTGTGCTTGTCTGTCCTTGAATGGTACAATGTTTCATTGTGGATCTACATTAAGGATTCAGATATGTGGGAGAGAGAGAGAGAGAGAGAGATGGAGAGAGAGAGAGAGAGAGAGAGAGAGAGTTGGAGAGAGAGAGAGAGAGAGAGAGAGAGAGAGAGAGAGAGAGAGAGAGAGAGAGAGAGAGAGAGAGAGAGAGACAGAGAGACAGAGAGAGAGACAGAGAGACAGAGAGACAGAGAGACAGAGAGACAGAGAGACAGAGAGAGAGAGAGAGAGAGAGAGAGAGAGAGAGAGAGAGAGAGAGAGAGAGAGAGAGAGAGAGAGAGAGAGAGAGAGAGAGAGAGAGAGACAGAGACAGAGAGACAGAGAGACAGAGACAGAGACAGAGACAGAGACAGAGACAGAGAGAGAGAGAGAGAGAGTTGGAGAGAGAGAGAGTTGGAGAGAGAGAGAGTTGGAGAGAGAGAGAGAGAGAGAGAGAGAGACAGAGAGAGAGAGAGAGTTGGAGAGAGAGAGAGAGAGAGTTGGAGAGAGAGAGAGAGAGAGAGAGAGAGAGAGAGAGAGAGAGAGAGAGTTGGAGAGTTGGAGAGAGAGAGAGAGAGAGAGATTTGGAGAGAGAGAGTTGGAGAGAGAGAGTTGGAGAGAGAGAGAGAGAGAGAGAGAGTTGGAGAGAGAGAGAGATTTGGAGAGAGAGAGAGAGTTGGAGCAAGTCTGTGTTGTTGTTGTTCAAAGCAAAATGGGGGGGAGAAGTACTGGAACAGTGATAATGACCTTTATCCCTTTCTATCTTTCTCTACTCTCTCTCTCTCCCTCTCTATCGTGACCACAGGACAGGAGACAGGGCGCCTGGCCAGAGAGAGAAGGAGGGAGAGAGGAAACAGGAGGGTTTGTGTGCTGACATTTTGATATGGTATCTAGGTGATATGGGTTTGTGTGATGCAAAACAGAAAATCTATGAAACCAACTGAGGCCCGAATGACACAATGTTCTTTACACAGACAACGTGACAAACAATATGCAAAACACACACATACGTCAATGAAACACACTTTCTGTTTTGGATCACAAGTGAATTTGGAGAAATCTGAACTGAACACACACACACAGAGACACTGTACCATACACACACTCACACAGACACACCATACACACACTCACACAGACACACCATACACACACTCACACAGACACACCATACACACACTCACACAGACACACCATACACACACTCACACAGACACCCTCACACACACTTGTAGGGAGTTTTTCCTAGCCACCGTGCTTCTACACCTGCATTGCTTGCTGTTTGGGGTTTTAGGCTGGGTTTCTGTACAACACTTCAAGATATTAGCTGATGTACGAAGGGCTATATAAAATAAACTTGATTTGATTTTTGATTTGACTGTACCATACACACACACTCACACTGTTCCTCTCTCTCAGACAGACACTGTACCATACTCTCTCTCTCTCTTACCGTGAGGGATGTGAAGGTCATGCACATTCCTCCGAAGCCATTAAATGTCAGCGCGATGAAGATGAGGATTGACAGCTCTGTGGAGGAAGACGGAGACACCGTCAGACCCACAGAACAGTTAGCAGGATAAACTGTTCCAAATGTCCGAACTGAATTTGGTAAAAGGTCTTTTATGTACTCTGCCCCATCGTCCTGGAACACCTTACAAAACACTTATAAACTGGAAGAACTTGTCCCGATTGGTGTTTTTAAATCACTGATGAAGGATTTTGAGGCTGATTCCCTGACCTGTCAATGTTAGTGATAGTGATATGGTAGTTAGGTGATGTAGTAGCTAGGTAATGTAGTGTGTTATTTTGGTGATATGGTAGTTAGGTGATGTAGTAATAGTGATATGGTAGTTAGGTGACATAGTAGCTAGGTAATGTAGTGTGTTATTTTGGTGAAATGGTAGTTAGGTGACATAGTAGCTAGGTGATGTACTGATAGTGATATGGTAGTTAGGTGACATGGTACTGTATGCTAGGTAGTCTACTCACCATCAGGGTTGTATGCTAGGTAGTCTACTCACCATCAGGGTTGTATGCTAGGTAGTCTACTCACCATCAGGGTTGTATGCTAGGTAGTCTACTCACCATCAGGGTTGTATGCTAGGTAGTCTACTCACCATCAGGGTTGTATGCTAGGTAGTCTACTCACCATCAGGGTTGTATGCTAGGTAGTCTACTCACCATCAGGGTTGTATGCTAGGTAGTCTACTCACCATCAGGGTTGTATGCTAGGTAGTCTACTCACCATCAGGGTTGTATGCTCCGTAGGCGATGAGAAGACAAGAGAAGGAGAAACAGGCACTGGAATACACACAAACAATACATCAATATCATATGGAGGATGCCTGGTCATTCTTTAAAAGTGCTTTCCTCACCATCTTAAATAAGCATTCCCCTTTCAAAACATTTAGAACCAGGAACAGATATAGCCCTGGGTTCACTCCAGACCTGACTGCCCTTGACCAGCACAAAAACATCCTGTGGCGTTCTGCATTAGCATCGAATAGCCCCCGCGATATGCAACTTTTCAGGGAAGTCAGGAACCAATATACACAGGCAGTTAGGAAAGCAAAGGCTAGCTTTTCAACAGAAATATGCATCCTGTAGCACAAACTCCAAAAAGATCTGGGGCACTGTAAAGTCCATGGAGAATAAGAGCACCTCCCAGCTGCCCACTGCACTGAGGCTAGGAAACACTGTCACCACAGATAAATCCACAATAATTGAGAATTTCAATAAGCATTTTTCTACGGCTGGCCATGCTTTCCATCTGGCTATCCCTACCCCGGTCAACAGCCCTGCACCCTCCACAGCAACTTGCCCGAGCCTCCCCTATTTCTCCTTCACCCAAATCCAGATAGCTGATGTCTGAAAGAGCTGCAAAATCTGGACCCCTACAAATCAGCCGGACTAGACAATCTGGACCCTCTCTTTCTAAAAGTATCCTCCGAAATTGTTGCACCCCCTATTACTAGACTGTTCAACCTCTCTTTCGTATCGTCTGAGATCCCCAGATATTGGGAAGCTGCCGCGGTCATCCCCCTCTTCAAAGCGGGAGACACTCTAGACCCAAACTGCTACAGACCTATATCTATCCTACCCTGCCTATCTAAGGTCTTCGATCTAAGGTCTTCGAAAGCCAAGTTAACAAACAGATCACCGACCATTTCGAATCCCACCGTACCTTCTCCGCTATGCAATCTGGTTTCTGAGCTGGTCATGGGTGCACCTCAGCCACGCTCAAGGTCCTAAATGATCTCATAACCGCCATCAATAAGAGACATTACTGTGCAGCTGTATTCATCGACCTGGCCAAGGCTTTCGACTCTGTCAATCACCACATTCTTATCGGCAGACTCAACAGCCTTGGTTACTCAAATGACTGCCTCGCCTGGTTCACCAACTACTTTTCAGATAGAGTTCAGTGTGTCAAATCGGAGGGCCTGTTGTCCGGGTCTCTGGCAGTCTCTATGGGGGTGCCACAGGGTTCAATTCTCGTGCCGACTCTCTTCTCTGTAAACATCAATGATGTTGCTCTTGCTGCTGGTGATTCTCTGATCCACCTCTACGCAGACGACACCATTCTGTATACTTCTGGCCCTTCTTTGGACACTGTGTTAATTAACCTTCAAACGAGCTTCAATGCCATACAACTCTCCTTCCGTGGCCTCCAACTGCTCTTAAATACAAGTAAAACTAAATTCATGCTCTTCAACCGATTGCTGCCTGCACCTGCCCGCCCGTCCAGCATCACTACTCTGGACGGTTCTGACTTAGAATATGTGGACAACTACAAATACCTAGGTGTCTGGTTAGACTGTAAACTCTCCTTCCAGACTCACATTAAGTATCTCCAATCCAAAATTACATCTAGAATCGGCTTCCTTTTCCGCAGCAAAGCATTGTTCACTCATGCTGCCAAACATACCCTCGTAAACTGACCATCCTACCGATCCTCGACTTCGGTGATGTCATCTATAAAATAGCCTCCAACACTCTACTCAGCAAACTGGATGCAGTCTATCACAGTGCCATCCGTTTTGTCACCAAAGCCCCATATACTACCCACCACTGCGACCTGTATGCTCTCGTTGGCTGGCCCTCGCTTCATATTCGTCGCCAAACCCACTGGCTCCAGGCCATCTATAAGTCTCTGCTAGGTAAAGCCCCACCTTATCTCAGTTCACTGGTCACCATAGCAGCACCCACCCGTAGCACACGCTCCAGCAGGTATATGTCATTGGTCACCCCCAAAGCCAATTCCTCCGTTGGCCGCCTTTCCTTCCAGTTCTCTGCTGCCAATGACTGGAACGAACTGCAAAAATCACTGAAGCTGGAGACTCATATCTGCCTCACTAACTTTAAGCACCAGCTGTCAGAGCAGCTCACAGATCACAGCCCATCTGTAAATAGCCCATCCAACTACCTCATCTCCATACTGTTATTTAGAACAAGATTCTCTGGTCTGATAAAACCAAGATTCAACTCTTTGGCCTGAATGCTAAGCGCCAAGTCTGGAGGAAACCTGGCACCATCACTACGGTGAAGCATGATGGTGGCAGCGACATGCTGTGGGGATGTTTTTCCACCGGCAGGGACTGGGAGACTAGTCAGGATCGAGGCAAAGATGAACCGAGCAAAGTACAGACAGATCCTTATTGAAAACCTACATGTATACATGTATAGCATGGCTAAGGACTGTTCTTAGGTACGACGCAACACCCCCCGAAGAGCCTTATTGGTATTATAAACTGGTTACCAACGTAATTAGAGCAGTAAAAATAGATGTTTTGTCATACCCGTGGTATACCACAACTGTCAGCCAATCAGCATACACCATGTAAACTCATACCATGTCAACTCACACTTGTTTAACCATTTAAACCATTCAAACCAGTTAAACCTGTTAAACCATTTAAACCAACACAGACTGAACTCAGACTCCCCCCCCACCTACTGTCGCTCTCGCTCTCTCCTACCTGCCCAGCAGTCGTAGGTTGCGTGGTCCGTATTTGTCCATGACGATGCCCAGCGGCAGAGTGATGGCTGAAAGAAGGAATGATCCCACGGTGAAGGCCAGGTTTAACATCTCATCCTGGTCCTTACAGATGAGCCAGCCGTTCATCCTCATAGGGCCATCGGGGTCCTGGTGGGCCAGGGGCCTCATCTCTACCCCATCCCCTAACCCCACCACACCCTCAGAGTAGTAATCACTGTAGTCATCATCGCCCCCTGGTGGGGGGAGGGGGACAGACAGGTTGGAGGAGGAGGTGTGGTTACCTAGAGGGAGGGAGGATCAGTATTGGAATCTTAAGGGTGAGAAGACAACACATCAACCTACTAGGTGTAGTGTAACCAAGACACGAGAGCGAGAGCGAGAGAGAGTTTTGTATGGCATTATAAAAGGAATATTAAAATCAAAATTCCAATTAGAATCTGGCTCAAAATGTTCCAATCAGTTATAGAACCAATTGCTCTATATGGTAGTGAAGTATGGGGTCCACTCTCTAATAATGAATTTACCAAATGGGAGAAATATCCAATTGAAATACTGCATGCAGAGTTTTGCAAGACTGTATTGCAAGCGCAAAGAAAACCCCAGCTGGTTCTGAGGCTCAGTTCACTGACCCAAACCAACCCCATGGCCCAACCAAATCGTCACAAAGAAACCAAATAGATATATCACTGATTAGAAAGAAACCACAAAAAATCTAAGTAACCGTCAATGTTATTTGTCTCTAAACTGACAGTACATGGTGGCAGACTATCTGACCACCGTGACTGATATAGAGACCGGCAATAGAGACCGGTCGTCACAGACAAACCTGGCTGTCCAGAGAAGACAGTCTGGCTATAGAGACCGGTCGTCACAGACAAACCTGGCTGCCCAGAGAGGACAGTCTGGCTATAGAGACCGGTCGTCACAGACAAACCTGGCTGTCCAGAGAGGACAGTCTGGCTATAGAGACCGGTCGTCACAGGCAAACCTGGCTGCCCAGAGAGGACAGTCTGGCTATAGAGACCGGTCGTCACAGACAAACCTGGCTGTCCAGAGAGGACAGTCTGGCTATAGAGGCCGGTCGTCACACACAAACCTGGCTGCCCAGAGAGGACAGTCTGGCTATAGAGACCGGTCGTCACAGACAAACCTGGCTGCCCAGAGAGGACAGTCTGGCTATAGAGACCGGTCGTCACAGACAAACCTGGCTGCCCAGAGAGGACAGTCTGTGCTCACTCTGCTCCAGGGGAGAGGAAGAGACAGAGCTGCATTTCCTATTACACTGTGACAAATACTCAGACCTAGGCGAATCTTTCTTTCACAAAATTGTCATTCAGTACGAAAAACGTGAAACTCTAAAATATGAAGAAAAAATTTAATATTTATTGGGTGAAAAGCCAAAATTTTGGCAGCCAAATATGTGTCCTCCTGCCACAGCCTGAGGGACAGCCAGTGAAAAGTGCAATGTAATGTCAATGATGTTTCCCCTTTAGTTAAGTTTTGTCTTTCATACCAGGTCATGTGTCTTCTCAGTCATGTTGACACTGGTCTACTACTATTTCTTCAATGGATTAGTATTCTCATTAATATTTATATTGTAGTTGCTGTTAATGGTAATCCCACTACTACTATTATTATTATTGCTGAGACAACAGAGAGAGAGAGAGAGAGAGAGAGACACAGAGACAGAGACAGAGACAGAGACAGAGAGAGAGAGAGAGGAGAGAGTGAGAGTGAGAGAGACAGAGAGATGCAGCACTGTACTTTACTCTGGGTGAATGAACCGTGAGGTAGAGTGCCTCAGCAGATTAGCAGAGTTGTGTGGTAGTCAGGTGGTCAAGTGATGTTGTTCTGACACATCGTTTGTATTACAGGACATCATGGCCACTTCATGAGGATACTACTACCCTGTGCTGTGATTTTAACATCAAGATGTTAATGAAAAAGAGACCATCGTGCTCTTCCAGCAGTTTGGTTGGGGCGTAAAACCTGTCAAATCAGAATTCAAAAAGATGTTGCGTAATGCTTTGTTTTACTGCATCAGGGATAGCGTTCACATACTTTTCGGCTTTGCAGTCTTCTTCATTGTGTAGGTACAAATATTTCTTTATTCAAAACATTTGTAGGGAACACAGGTGAGCAACTGATGAGCAACAGGTGCTTCTAATCAGGTTTGCCAATCAGGGATGTGGCTTCTCTGGTCTACCTGTATACAAGTTAGTCACAAAGAAATAAAGAATGATAGGACAGTCTATCCCCCCTCTCCTCGCTCTGATCCCTGGTCTAGACTGTCCTGAATCTAGTTGATGATCCCTGGTCTAGACTGTCCTGAATCTAGTTGATGATCACTGGTCTAGACTGTCCTGAATCTAGTTGATGATCCCTGGTCTAGACTGTCCTGATCATCTAGTTGATGATCCCTGGTCTAGACTGTCCTGATCATCTAGTTGATGATCCCTGGTCTAAACTGTCCTGATCATCTAGTTGATGATCCCTGGTCTAGACTGTCCTGATCATCTAGTTGATGATCCCTGGTCTAGACTGTTCTGATAATCTAGTTTATGATCCCTGGTCTAGACTGTCCTGAATCTAGTTGATGATCCCTGGTCTAGACTGTCCTGAATCTAGTTGATGATCCCTGGTCTAGACTGTCCTGATCATCTAGTTGATGATCCCTGGTCTAGACTGTCCTGATAATCTAGTTGATGATCCCTGGTCTAGACTGTCCTGATAATCTAGTTGATGATCCCTGGTCTAGACTGTCCTGAATCTAGTTGACGATCCCTGGTCTAGACTGTCCTGAATCTAGTTGATGATCCCTGGTCTAGACTGTCCTGAATCTAGTTGATGATCCCTGGTCTAGACTGTCCTGAATCTAGTTGATGATCCCTGGTCTAGACTGTCCTGAATCTAGTTGACAATCCCTGGTCTAGACTGTCCTGATAATCTAGTTGATGATCCCTGGTCTAGACTGTTCTGAATCTAGTTGACGATCCCTGGTCTAGACTGTCCTGATCATCTAGTTGATGATCCCTGTTCTAGACTGTCCTGATCATCTAGTTGATGATCCCTGGTCTAGACTGTCCTGATCATCTAGTTGATGATCCCTGGTCTAGACTGTCCTGATCATCTAGTTGATGATCCCTGGTCTAGACTGTCCTGATAATCTAGTTGATGATCCCTGGTCTAGACTGTCCTGAATCTAGTTGATGATCACTGGTCTAGACTGTCCTGAATCTAGTTGATGATCCCTGGTCTAGACTGTCCTAAATCTAGTTGATGATCCCTGGTCTAGACTGTCCTGAATCTAGTTGATGATCCCTGGTCTAGACTGTCCTGAATCTAGTTGATGATCCCTGGTCTAGACTGTCCTGATCATCTAGTTGATGATCCCTGGTCTAGACTGTCCTGATCATCTAGTTGATGATCCCTGGTCTAGACTGTCCTGATCATCTAGTTGATGATCCCTGGTCTAGACTGTCCTGATAATCTAGTTGATGATCCCTGGTCTAGACTGTCCTGAATCTAGTTGACGATCCCTGGTCTAGACTGTCCTGAATCTAGTTGACGATCCCTGGTCTAGACTGTCCTGAATCTAGTTGACGATCCCTGGTCTAGACTGTCCTGAATCTAGTTGACGATACCTGGTCTAGACTGTCCTGATCATCTAGTTGATGATCCCTGGTCTAGACTGTCCTGAATCTAGTTGATGATCCCTGGTCTAGACTGTCCTGAATCTAGTTGATGATCCCTGGTCTAACTGTCCTGATCATCTAGTTGATGATCCCTGGTCTAGACTGTCCTGATAATCTAGTTGATGATCCCTGTTCTAGACTGTCCTGAATCTAGTTGATGATCCCTGGTCTAGACTGTCCTGAATCTAGTTGATGACCCCTGGTCTAGACTGTCCTGAATCTAGTTGATGATCACTGGTCTAGACTGTTCTGAATCTAGTTGACGATCCCTGGTCTAGACTGTCCTGAATCTAGTTGATGATCCCTGGTCTAGACTGTCCTGAATCTAGTTGACGATCCCTGGTCTAGACTGTCCTGAATCTAGTTGATGATCCCTGGTCTAGACTGTCCTGATAATCTAGTTGATGATCCCTGGTCTAGACTGTCCTGATAATCTAGTTGATGATCCCTGGTCTAGACTGTCCTGAATCTAGTTGATGATCCCTGGTCTAGACTGTCCTGAATCTAGTTGATGATCCCTGGTCTAGACTGTCCTGATAATCTAGTTGATGATCCCTGGTCTAGACTGTCCTGAATCTAGTTGATGATCCCTGGTCTAGACTGTCCTGAATCTAGTTGATGATCCCTGGTCTAGACTGTCCTGAATCTAGTTGATGATCCCTGGTCTAGACTGTCCTGAATCTAGTTGATGATCCCTGGTCTAGACTGTCCTGAATCTAGTTGATGATCCCTGGTCTAGACTGTCCTGATCATCTAGTTAATGATCCCTGGTCTAGACTGTCCTGATCATCTAGTTGATGATCCCTGGTCTAGACTGTCCTGATCATCTAGTTGATGATCACTGGTCTAGACTGTCTTGAATCTAGTTGATGATCCCTGGTCTAGACTGTCCTGATCATCTAGTTGACGATCCCTGGTCTAGACTGTCCTGATAATCTAGTTGATGATCCCTGGTCTAGACTGTCCTGATAATCTAGTTGATGATCCCTGGTCTAGACTGTCCTGAATCTAGTTGATGATCCCTGGTCTAGACTGTCCTGAATCTAGTTGATGATCCCTGGTCTAGACTGTCCTGATAATCTAGTTGATGATCCCTGGTCTAGACTGTCCTGAATCTAGTTGATGATCCCTGGTCTAGACTGTCCTGAATCTAGTTGATGATCCCTGGTCTAGACTGTCCTGAATCTAGTTGATGATCCCTGGTCTAGACTGTCCTGAATCTAGTTGATGATCCCTGGTCTAGACTGTCCTGAATCTAGTTGATGATCCCTGGTCTAGACTGTCCTGATCATCTAGTTAATGATCCCTGGTCTAGACTGTCCTGATCATCTAGTTGATGATCCCTGGTCTAGACTGTCCTGATCATCTAGTTGATGATCACTGGTCTAGACTGTCTTGAATCTAGTTGATGATCCCTGGTCTAGACTGTCCTGATCATCTAGTTGACGATCCCTGGTCTAGACTGTCCTGAATCTAGTTGATGATCCCTGGTCTAGACTGTCCTGAATCTAGTTGATGATCCCTGGTCTAGACTGTCCTGAATCTAGTTGATGATCCCTGGTCTAGACTGTCCTGAATCTAGTTGATGATCCCTGGTCTAGACTGTCCTGAATCTAGTTGACGATACCTGGTCTAGACTGTCCTGATCATCTAGTTGATGATCCCTGGTCTAGACTGTCCTGAATCTAGTTGATGATCCCTGGTCTAGACTGTCCTGAATCTAGTTGATGATCCCTGGTCTAACTGTCCTGATCATCTAGTTGATGATCCCTGGTCTAGACTGTCCTGATCATCTAGTTGATGATCCCTGGTCTAGACTGTCCTGATCATCTAGTTGATGATCACTGGTCTAGACTGTCTTGAATCTAGTTGATGATCCCTGGTCTAGACTGTCCTGATCATCTAGTTGACGATCCCTGGTCTAGACTGTCCTGAATCTAGTTGATGATCCCTGGTCTAGACTGTCCTGAATCTAGTTGATGATCCCTGGTCTAGACTGTCCTGAATCTAGTTGATGATCCCTGGTCTAGACTGTCCTGAATCTAGTTGATGATCCCTGGTCTAGACTGTCCTGAATCTAGTTGACGATACCTGGTCTAGACTGTCCTGATCATCTAGTTGATGATCCCTGGTCTAGACTGTCCTGAATCTAGTTGATGATCCCTGGTCTAGACTGTCCTGAATCTAGTTGATGATCCCTGGTCTAACTGTCCTGATCATCTAGTTGATGATCCCTGGTCTAGACTGTCCTGATAATCTAGTTGATGATCCCTGTTCTAGACTGTCCTGAATCTAGTTGATGATCCCTGGTCTAGACTGTCCTGAATCTAGTTGATGACCCCTGGTCTAGACTGTCCTGAATCTAGTTGATGATCACTGGTCTAGACTGTTCTGAATCTAGTTGACGATCCCTGGTCTAGACTGTCCTGAATCTAGTTGATGATCCCTGGTCTAGACTGTCCTGAATCTAGTTGACGATCCCTGGTCTAGACTGTCCTGAATCTAGTTGATGATCCCTGGTCTAGACTGTCCTGATAATCTAGTTGATGATCCCTGGTCTAGACTGTCCTGATAATCTAGTTGATGATCCCTGGTCTAGACTGTCCTGAATCTAGTTGATGATCCCTGGTCTAGACTGTCCTGAATCTAGTTGATGATCCCTGGTCTAGACTGTCCTGATAATCTAGTTGATGATCCCTGGTCTAGACTGTCCTGAATCTAGTTGATGATCCCTGGTCTAGACTGTCCTGAATCTAGTTGATGATCCCTGGTCTAGACTGTCCTGAATCTAGTTGATGATCCCTGGTCTAGACTGTCCTGAATCTAGTTGATGATCCCTGGTCTAGACTGTCCTGAATCTAGTTGATGATCCCTGGTCTAGACTGTCCTGATCATCTAGTTAATGATCCCTGGTCTAGACTGTCCTGATCATCTAGTTGATGATCCCTGGTCTAGACTGTCCTGATCATCTAGTTGATGATCACTGGTCTAGACTGTCTTGAATCTAGTTGATGATCCCTGGTCTAGACTGTCCTGATCATCTAGTTGACGATCCCTGGTCTAGACTGTCCTGAATCTAGTTGATGATCCCTGGTCTAGACTGTCCTGAATCTAGTTGATGATCCCTGGTCTAGACTGTCCTGAATCTAGTTGATGATCCCTGGTCTAGACTGTCCTGAATCTAGTTGATGATCCCTGGTCTAGACTGTCCTGAATCTAGTTGATGATCCCTGGTCTAGACTGTCCTGAATCTAGTTGATGATCCCTGGTCTAGACTGTCCTGATCATCTAGTTGATGATCCCTGGTCTAGACTGTCCTGATAATCTAGTTGATGATCCCTGGTCTAGACTGTCCTGAATCTAGTTGATGATCCCTGGTCTAGACTGTCCTGAATCTAGTTGATGATCCCTGGTCTAGACTGTCCTGAATCTAGTTGATGATCCCTGGTCTAGACTGTCCTGAATCTAGTTGATGATCCCTGGTCTAGACTGTCCTGAATCTAGTTGATGATCACTGGTCTAGACTGTTCTGAATCTAGTTGACGATCCCTGGTCTAGACTGTCCTGAATCTAGTTGATGATCCCTGGTCTAGACTGTCCTGAATCTAGTTGACGATCCCTGGTCTAGACTGTCCTGAATCTAGTTGATGATCCCTGGTCTAGACTGTCCTGATAATCTAGTTGATGATCCCTGGTCTAGACTGTCCTGATAATCTAGTTGATGATCCCTGGTCTAGACTGTCCTGAATCTAGTTGATGATCCCTGGTCTAGACTGTCCTGAATCTAGTTGATGATCCCTGGTCTAGACTGTCCTGATAATCTAGTTGATGATCCCTGGTCTAGACTGTCCTGAATCTAGTTGATGATCCCTGGTCTAGACTGTCCTGAATCTAGTTGATGATCCCTGGTCTAGACTGTCCTGAATCTAGTTGATGATCCCTGGTCTAGACTGTCCTGAATCTAGTTGATGATCCCTGGTCTAGACTGTCCTGAATCTAGTTGATGATCCCTGGTCTAGACTGTCCTGATCATCTAGTTAATGATCCCTGGTCTAGACTGTCCTGATCATCTAGTTGATGATCCCTGGTCTAGACTGTCCTGATCATCTAGTTGATGATCACTGGTCTAGACTGTCCTGAATCTAGTTGATGATCCCTGGTCTAGACTGTCCTGATCATCTAGTTGACGATCCCTGGTCTAGACTGTCCTGAATCTAGTTGACGATCCCTGGTCTAGACTGTCCTGAATCTAGTTGATGATCCCTGGTCTAGACTGTCCTGAATCTAGTTGATGATCCCTGGTCTAGACTGTCCTGAATCTAGTTGATGATCCCTGGTCTAGACTGTCCTGAATCTAGTTGATGATCCCTGGTCTAGACTGTCCTGAATCTAGTTGATGATCCCTGGTCTAGACTGTCCTGATCATCTAGTTGATGATCCCTGGTCTAGACTGTCCTGATAATCTAGTTGATGATCCCTGGTCTAGACTGTCCTGAATCTAGTTGATGATCCCTGGTCTAGACTGTCCTGAATCTAGTTGATGATCCCTGGTCTAGACTGTCCTGATCATCTAGTTGATGATCCCTGGTCTAGACTGTCCTGAATCTAGTTGATGATCCCTGGTCTAGACTGTCCTGAATCTAGTTGATGATCCCTGGTCTAGACTGTCCTGAATCTAGTTGATGATCCCTGGTCTAGACTGTCCTGATCATCTAGTTGATGATCCCTGGTCTAGACTGTCCTGAATCTAGTTGACGATCCCTGGTCTAGACTGTCCTGATCATCTAGTTGATGATCCCTGGTCTAGACTGTCCTGAATCTAGTTGATGATCCCTAGGGAAACCTCAGCCACATGTGACCTCATCCTTCGCCCTCTTACTCTGATTAGAAACAGCTTAGTACACACACACACACACCCTGCCTGACCCGATATCACTAACGTGCCTTCTCTGATACCACAGGCCCTCTCTCAGCAACAAAAAAAAACATGAGGAGGGGGGAGAGAGGTGGAGGAACGGGGGAACAGATAAAAAGAGAAAAGATAGAGATGGTATTTATATTATCTCTGGTTTACTGAGCCTTTATGAGTTCCTCTCTGGCACTATGCCGTGTATAAAGAGATACCATACACAGGAACATGTTGTTATTGTCATATCAACGATAGATTAGGACTCAGTTTGAGAAATACTTCCACTGATCAAATATACAAACGTGAAAAGTGACTCTTTACTTCTGAAGTTAAAACAATCTTAACGTCTCAACTTTTAAAAAAATGACTTGAATTAAATAATAAGATCAATTAAATATACTTTAGTCGACAGCGAGAGAGCAGAGGCAGGGACAAGACAGGGAAGAGAAGAGAAAGATAATGAGGAACAAGTCAGAAGTTGTTAAAGAACAACGACAGAGGAAGAGAAAGATAATGAGGAACAAGTCAGACGTTGTTAAAGAACAACGACAGAAAAAGAGAGAGTAACGTTAGATTTTTGACTTCCAGTAGGGACCGTGTGAGTCAGTCTGCGCACACACACACACACACACACACACACACACACACACACACACACACACACACACACACACACACACACACACACACACACACACACACACACACACACACACACACACACACACACACACACACACACACACACACACACACACACACACACGGTGGTGACTGTAAAAAGTGATGTGTTGTTTATGCTGAGCGAGGTGTATTTTGTAGCTGAGTCCAGCTGGTTAGGGTTCCAAGTCTACTTCCTGTTAACAGACCTTTGGAATGGAACAGCCAACCACGACCCACAATACCTCGCTAAGTATCATGGGATACCTGATTAGACCACACAGTCTCCCACATGCTGACTCTCCATTCTCTCATCCCTTTCTCTATACATCTCTCTTTACCTCTCTCTCGCTCTATTCCTCTCTCTCTATATATATATATATATATATAAACTCAGCAAAAAAATTAACTTTTTCAGGATCTTGTCTTACAAAGATAATTAGTAAAAATCCAAATAACTTCACAGATCTTCATTGTAAAGGGTTCAAACACTGTTTCCCATAATTGTTCAATGAACCATAAACAATTAGTGAACATGCACCTGTGGAACCGTCATTAAGACACTAACAGCTTACAGACGGTTGGCAATTAAGGTCACAGTTATGAAAACTAAGGACACTAAAGAGGTCTTTCAACTGACTCTGAAAAACACCAAAAGAAAGATGCCCAGGGTCCCTGCTCATCTGCGTGAACGTGCCTTAGGCATGCTGCAAGGAGGCATGAGGACTGCAGATGTGGCCAGGGCAAGAAATTGCAATGTCCGTACTGTGAGACGCCTAAGACAGCGCTACAGGGAGACAGGACAGACAGCTGATCGTCCTCGCAGTGGCAGACCACGTGTAACAACACCTGCACAGGATCGGTACATCCAAACATCACATCTGCGGGACAGGTACAGGATGGCAACAACAACTGCCAGACTTACACCAGGAACGCACAATCCCTCCATCAGTGCTCAGACTGTCCGTAATAGGCTGAGAGAGGCTGGACTGAGGGCTTGTAGGCCTGTTGTAAGGCAGGTCCTCACCAGACATCACCGGCAACAACGTCGCCTATGGGCACAAACCCACCGTCGCTGGACCAGACAGGACTGGCAAAAAGTGCTCTTCACTGATGAGTCGAGGTTTTGTCTCACCGGGGGTGATGGTCGGATTCGCGTTTATCTTCGAAGGAATGAGCTTTACACCGAGGTCTGTACTCTGGAGCGGGATTGATTTGGAGTTGGAGGGTCCGTCATGGTCTGGGCCGGTGTGTCACAGCATAATCGGACTGGGCTTGTTGTCATTGCAGGCAATCTCAATGCTGTGTGTTACAGGGAAGACATCCTCCTCCCTCATGTGGTACCCTTCCTGCAGGCTCATCCTGACATGACCCTCCAGCATGACAATGCCACCAGCCATACTGAAATGTCAATGTCATGACAGAAATGTCATGCCATGGCCAGCGAAGAGCCCGGATCTCAATTCCATTGAGCACGTCTGGGACCTGTTGGATCGGAGGATGAGGGCTAGGGCCATTCCCCCCAGAAATGTCTGGGAACTTGCAGGTGCCTTAGTGGAAGAGTGGGGTAACATCTCACAGCAAGAACTGACAAATCTGGTGCAGTTCATGAGGAGGAGATGCACTGCAGTACTTAATGCAGCTGGTGGCCTTCATCCCCTGGAACTGTCTGGTGTTTGTAGCATTGTATGCCATATGGCCTCATTGACTGTTCTATTGTTCTCCAGCACACACCTTGTCAATATTTCTAGAACAATACATTTGATTCATCAACTGTCGTAATGATGGAGGATCATTTGATCATTCCAGTTATGAAGTAAATGTTTTTTCAAAATCATTGAGGAGAAAAGTACACACCATTGGGTATTTCACTGCACCCTCCATATGCCATGTCTTTAAAAATGCAGACAGATGGATTAAAAGTAAACTTACATTGTAAAACTTCTGATATCAAATCAAATCAAATGTTATTTGTCACATACACATGGTTAGCAGATGTTAATGCGAGTGTAGCGAAATGCTTGTGCTTCTAGTTCCGACAATGCAGTAATAACCAACAAGTAATCTAACCTAACAATTCCACAACTACTACCTTAGACACACAAGTGTAAAGGGATAAAGAATATGTACATAAAGATATATGAATGAGTGATGGTACAGAGCGGCATAGGCAAGATGCAGTAGATGGTATAGAGTACAGTATATACATATGAGATGAGTAATGTAGGGTATATAAACATAAAGTGGCATAGTTTAAAGTGGCTAGTGATACATGTATTACATAAAGATGGCAAGATGCAGTAGATGATATAGAGTACAGTATATACATATACATATGAGATGAGTAATGTAGGGTATGTAAACATTATATTAAGTGGCATTGTTTAAAGTGGCTAGTGATACATTTTTACATAATTTCCATCAATTCCCATTCCCATCAATTCCCAGGATAGCCAACTTTCTAACTCAGCCCATAACTTTGGGACTTCATAGCAAAAGGCATGGATTATTGAGTCATTGTTAGTTTTACACTGAAGACTCTGGCGTTGTGCTGTAGAATTTGTGAATTTTGTCTCTTGTATAATAAATTCTATACATTAGTTTATAGTGGAGGAAGTGTATGTTTTCCTAAACTGTACTGTTGTTAGTTAACTACCCATCCCGGATCCGGGGTCATTCTCATCAGAAACGCTGACTAGCCTAGCCTAGCGCCACTTAAGTTCCAACTCTCCCTTCATCTTGCACCAATATCAGTTATTTTTTAAATCTTGGTTCCAATAGTTTTTCTCTAACAGAGTGTCAGTTGGATAGGCTCTCTGCAAGGTTATGTATAGCTTACCTGTCATATGAATATAATCTTCTCACTCAAATAGGATTCTCTCAAGATTGCTCTGATGCCCAAAATCTTTCAGATTGTGATATAGTACAGTGCCTTCAGAAAGAATTCACACCCCTTGAATTTTCTAAATGTTTTGTGTTACAGCCTGAATTTAAAATAGATTCAATTTAGATTTTTGCGTCATTGGCCTACACATAATACCCCATAATGTCAAAGCGGAATTGTGAAAAAAATGTAATCTGAAACGTATTGAGTCAATAAATATTCAACCCCTTTGTTATGGCAAGCCTAAATGAGTTCAGGAGTAAACATGTGCTTAAAAAGTCACAAAATAAGTTAAATGGACTCACTCTGTGTGCAATAATAGTGTTTAACATGATTTTTTTAAATGACTACTCCAGCTCTACACCCCACACATATAATTATCTGTAAGGTCCCTCAGCCGAGCAGTAAATTTCAAAAACAGATTGAACCAGCAAGACCAGGGAGGTTTTCCAATGCCAAGCAAAGGGCATCTATTGGTAGATGGGATTTCTTTTTTTTTAAAGCAAACATTTAATATCACTTTGAGCACGGTAAAGTTTTTAATTACACTTTGGATGTTATACCCATACACCCAGTTACTACATAGATACAGGCGTCCTTCCTAACTCAGTTACCGGAGAGGAAGGAAACCACCGATAGTGACTTTAAAACAGTTACAAAGTTAATTGGATGTGATCGACACCTAATGTTCCTGGGGTCCTCCCTCCTAGACACCTAATGTTCCTGGGGTCCTCCCTCCTAGACACCTAATGTTCCTGGGGTCCTCCCTCCTAGACACCTAATGTTCCTGGGGTCCTCCCTCCTAGACACCTAATGTTCCTGGGGTCCTCCCTCCTAGACACCTCATGTTCCTGGGGTCTCACTCCTAGACACCTAATGTTCCTGGGGTCCTCCCTCCTAGACACCTAATGTTCCTGGGGTCCTCCTAGACACCTAATGTTCCTGGGGTCCTCCCTCCTAGACACCTAATGTTCATGGGGTCTCCCTCCTAGACACCTAATGTTCCTGGGGTCCTCCCTGCTAGACACCTATTGTTCCTGGGGTCCTCCCTCCTAGACACCTAATGTTCCTGGGGTCCTCCTAGACACCTAATGTTCCTGGGGTCCTCCTAGACACCTAATGTTCCTGGGGTCCTCCCTCCTAGACACCTAATGTTCTTGGGGTCCTCCTAGACACCTAATGTTCCTGGGGTCCTCTCTCCTAGACACCTAATGTTCCTGGGGTCCTCCCTCCTAGACACCTAATGTTCCTGGGGTCCTCCCTCCTAGACACCTAATGTTCCTGGGGTCCTCCCTCCTAGACACCTAATGTTCCTGGGGTCCTCCCTCCTAGACACCTAATGTTCCTGGGGTCCTCCCTCCTAGACACCTAATGTTAATGGGGTCCTCCTAGACACCTAATGTTCCTGGGGTCCTCCCTCCTAGACACCTAATGTTCCTGGGGTCCTCCCTCCTAGACACCTAATGTTCCTGGGGTCCTCCCTCCTAGACACCTAATGTTCATGGGGTCTCCCTCCTAGACATCTAATGTTCCTGGGGTCCTCCCTCCTAGACACCTAATGTTCCTGGGGTCCTCCTAGACACCTAATGTTCCTGGGGTCCTCCCTCCTAGACACCTAATGTTCCTGGGGTCCTCCCTCCTAGACACCTAATGTTCCTGGGGTCCTCCCTCCTAGACACCTAATGTTCCTGGGGTCCTCCCTCCTAGACACCTAATGTTCCTGGGGTCCTCCTAGACACCTAACGTTCCTGGGGTCCTCCCTCCTAGACACCTAATGTTCCTGGGGTCCTCCTAGACACCTAATGTTCCTGGGGTCCTCCTAGACACCTAATGTTCCTGGGGTCCTCCCTCCTAGACACCTAATGTTCCTGGGGTCCTCCCTCCTAGACACCTAATGTTCCTGGGGTCCTCCCTGCTAGACACCTATTGTTCCTGGGGTCCTCCCTCCTAGACACCTAATGTTCCTGGGGTCCTCCTAGACACCTAATGTTCCTGGGGTCCTCCCTCCTAGACACCTAATGTTCCTGGGGTCCTCCCTCCTAGACACCTAATGTTCCTGGGGTCCTCCCTCCTAGACACCTAATGTTCCTGGGGTCCTCCCTCCTAGACACCTAATGTTCCTGGGGTCCTCCCTCCTAGACACCTATTGTTCCTGGGGTCCTCCCTCCTAGACACCTAATGTTCCTGGGGTCCTCCTAGACACCTAATGTTCCTGGGGTCCTCCCTCCTAGACACCTAATGTTCCTGGGGTCCTCCTAGACACCTAATGTTCTTGGGGTCCTCCCTCCTAGACACCTAATGTTCCTGGGGTCCTCCCTCCTAGACACCTAATGTTCCTGGGGTCCTCCCTCCTAGACACCTAATGTTCCTGGGGTCCTCCCTCCTAGACACCTAATGTTCCTGGGGTCATCCTAGACACCTAATGTTCCTGGGGTCCTCCTAGACACCTAATGTTCCTGGGGTCCTCCTAGACACCTAATGTTCCTGGGGTCCTCCTAGACACCTAATGTTCCTGGGGTCCTCCCTCCTAGACACCTAATGTTCCTGGGGTCCTCCCTCCTAGACACCTAATGTTCCTGGGGTCCTCCCTCCTAGACACCTAATGTTCCTGGGGTCCTCCCTCCTAGACACCTATTGTTCCTGGGGTCTCCCTCCTAGACACCTAATGTTCTTGGGGTCCTCCCTCCTAGACACCTAATGTTCCTGGGGTCCTCCCTCCTAGACACCTAATGTTCCTGGGGTCCTCCCTCCTAGACACCTAATGTTCCTGGGGTCCTCCCTCCTAGACACCTCATGTTCCTGGGGTCCTCCCTCCTAGACACCTAATGTTCCTGGGGTCTCACTCCTAGACACCTAATGTTCCTGGGGTCCTCACTCCTAGACACCTAATGTTCCTGGGGTCCTCCCTCCTAGACACCTAATGTTCCTGGGGTCCTCCCTCCTAGACACCTAATGTTCCTGGGGTCCTCCCTCCTAGACACCTAATGTTCCTGGGGTCCTCCCTCCTAGACACCTAATGTTCCTGGGGTCTCCCTCCTAGACACCTAATGTTCATGGGGTCTCCCTCCTAGACACCTAATGTTCCTGGGGTCCTCCCTCCTAGACACCTAATGTTC